>NC_080671.1:239838937-239933937 GCF_030247195.1 Topomyia yanbarensis | reverse complement strand
TTCGCCTCCAAATATCTCATTTGGCAGGCCATCTACTCTTGCGGACTGATGAGTGAGCCTTTCGTGACAAAGGGCACAGTAAATGGCGAGATCCACAAATCTGAGTGCCTCGAGAGGCGCCTTTTGCCGTTCTTGCAGCAGCACGACGAAGCTCCGCTATTTTTGCCAGATTTGGCATCATGCCTAAAAGTGTGTGGAGTGGTATGAGGCCAATTCTGTCTATCTTGTTCCAAAGGACATGAATTCGCTAAACTATCGGGAGCTGCGCCCGGTGGAGCAGTACTGGGCATGATGAAGCGGGAACTTCGGAAGAGCAAGAAGACAGTCAAAGACGAGAAAGACATGTTAAGAAAATGGAAAAAAAACTTAGAAACTGGTACCGGATGATACTGTAAAGACTTGGATGGAGGGCATCAAGTGAAAATGCGTTCAATTTTACACTAATGGCTCCATCGATTAACTTTTCTTTTGATATTTGAAGTAAATATATGTAGTTATATATACCCTAAAATTTTGGTTTGATTTTAAACATTATAAGAAAATTGGCATGACATTTTCGGTGTCGCAATAATTTCGTGTTCGCCCTTTATTGAGATCCGTCATTCGCTAGCGGAGTTATGTATGTGTGTGTATGTATGTGTGTATGTGTGTCTGTATGTGTATGTGACCAAAAATGTTACTCGTTTTTCTCAGAGATGGCTGAACCGATTTTGATAAACTTAGTCTCAAATGGAAGGTACAACGTTCCCATATGTTGTTATTGAATTTCTAATGGATCCGACTTCCGGTTCCGGAATTACAGGGTGATGAGTACGATCACGCAGAAAACGTCGATCTTAATAAATTCTGCAATGAATGTATAAAGGTGAAATTTTTCCAAAGTATGACCACAACTGCTTCGATTCACTAACATCCATTCAAAGTCTCTTTGGCCACATTGGACACCATCATCGGTTATGGAAGCCCCAGCGGAAGTATCCAAATTCAGAATAATAGTCACATCGGTTTCTCGGAGATGGCTAGACCAATTCAACCAAACTTAGTTTCAAACCCCTTTCAAATGAAAGGTGTTGCGCCCCCATAAATGGCTATTCAATTTCATCCCGATCCGACTTCCGGTTCCGGAGTTACAGATTGTGGCGTGCGATCGCATAGCAAATTCCGATTCAAACCGATACTCCGATGAAAGCAAAAAAGGTAAAAAATTCGCTAAAATGTCTCTCAAACAACTTCAATTTGCAGTTCTAGGTCACCAGCAATGGCCAACCAAACTTTCGTTGACTACATTGACCACCATAGACGGTTCCGGAAGTGCCCGGGAAAAGCGGCCATCTTTCAAAATTTACGAACTCACATCAGTTTCCCGGAAATGGTTGTGCCGATTTTCACAAACTTAGTCCCATATGATAGCTAAAGTATTCGCACAGATATCTATAAAATTTCGTATGGATCGCTTATATGGTTCCGGAAATATAGAATAAACTGTTCGGTCACATATGAAATTCCCATATAAGCCGGAACTCAAAATTTTTTTCAAAAGGGGGACCCCATGAAATTTCAGAAATCGAATTTGATATTTTTAATGCCAAACATCTTTAAAAAACTTTCAAATGAATCAAATGAATCAAATCAATCAAATCAATCAAATGAATCAAATCAATCAAATCAATCAAATCAATCAAATCAATCAAATCAATCAAATCAATCAAATCAATCAAATCAATCAAATCAATCAAATCAATCAAATCAATCAAATCAATCAAATCAATCAAATCAATCAAATCAATCAAATCAATCAAATCAATCAAATCAATCAAATCAATCAAATCAATCAAATCAATCAAATCAATCAAATCAATCAAATCAATCAAATCAATCAAATCAATCAAATCAATCAAATCAATCAAATCAATCAAATCAATCAAATCAATCAAATCAATCAAATCAATCAAATCAATCAAATCAATCAAATCAATCAAATCAATCAAATCAATCAAATCAATCAAATCAATCAAATCAATCAAATCAATCAAATCAATCAAATCAATCAAATCAATCAAATCAATCAAATCAATCAAATCAATCAAATCAATCAAATCAATCAAATCAATCAAATCAATCAAATCAATCAAATCAATCAAATCAATCAAATCAATCAAATCAATCAAATCAATCAAATCAATCAAATCAATCAAATCAATCAAATCAATCAAATCAATCAAATCAATCAAATCAATCAAATCAATCAAATCAATCAAATCAATCAAATCAATCAAATCAATCAAATCAATCAAATCAATCAAATCAATCAAATCAATCAAATCAATCAAATCAATCAAATCAATCAAATCAATCAAATCAATCAAATCAATCAAATCAATCAAATCAATCAAATCAATCAAATCAATCAAATCAATCAAATCAATCAAATCAATCAAATCAATCAAATCAATCAAATCAATCAAATCAATCAAATCAATCAAATCAATCAAATCAATCAAATCAATCAAATCAATCAAATCAATCAAATCAATCAAATCAATCAAATCAATCAAATCAATCAAATCAATCAAATCAATCAAATCAATCAAATCAATCAAATCAATCAAATCAATCAAATCAATCAAATCAATCAAATCAATCAAATCAATCAAATCAATCAAATCAATCAAATCAATCAAATCAATCAAATCAATCAAATCAATCAAATCAATCAAATCAATCAAATCAATCAAATCAATCAAATCAATCAAATCAATCAAATCAATCAAATCAATCAAATCAATCAAATCAATCAAATCAATCAAATCAATCAAATCAATCAAATCAATCAAATCAATCAAATCAATCAAATCAATCAAATCAATCAAATCAATCAAATCAATCAAATCAATCAAATCAATCAAATCAATCAAATCAATCAAATCAATCAAATCAATCAAATCAATCAAATCAATCAAATCAATCAAATCAATCAAATCAATCAAATCAATCAAATCAATCAAATCAATCAAATCAATCAAATCAATCAAATCAATCAAATCAATCAAATCAATCAAATCAATCAAATCAATCAAATCAATCAAATCAATCAAATCAATCAAATCAATCAAATCAATCAAATCAATCAAATCAATCAAATCAATCAAATCAATCAAATCAATCAAATCAATCAAATCAATCAAATCAATCAAATCAATCAAATCAATCAAATCAATCAAATCAATCAAATCAATCAAATCAATCAAATCAATCAAATCAATCAAATCAATCAAATCAATCAAATCAATCAAATCAATCAAATCAATCAAATCAATCAAATCAATCAAATCAATCAAATCAATCAAATCAATCAAATCAATCAAATCAATCAAATCAATCAAATCAATCAAATCAATCAAATCAATCAAATCAATCAAATCAATCAAATCAATCAAATCAATCAAATCAATCAAATCAATCAAATCAATCAAATCAATCAAATCAATCAAATCAATCAAATCAATCAAATCAATCAAATCAATCAAATCAATCAAATCAATCAAATCAATCAAATCAATCAAATCAATCAAATCAATCAAATCAATCAAATCAATCAAATCAATCAAATCAATCAAATCAATCAAATCAATCAAATCAATCAAATCAATCAAATCAATCAAATCAATCAAATCAATCAAATCAATCAAATCAATCAAATCAATCAAATCAATCAAATCAATCAAATCAATCAAATCAATCAAATCAATCAAATCAATCAAATCAATCAAATCAATCAAATCAATCAAATCAATCAAATCAATCAAATCAATCAAATCAATCAAATCAATCAAATCAATCAAATCAATCAAATCAATCAAATCAATCAAATCAATCAAATCAATCAAATCAATCAAATCAATCAAATCAATCAAATCAATCAAATCAATCAAATCAATCAAATCAATCAAATCAATCAAATCAATCAAATCAATCAAATCAATCAAATCAATCAAATCAATCAAATCAATCAAATCAATCAAATCAATCAAATCAATCAAATCAATCAAATCAATCAAATCAATCAAATCAATCAAATCAATCAAATCAATCAAATCAATCAAATCAATCAAATCAATCAAATCAATCAAATCAATCAAATCAATCAAATCAATCAAATCAATCAAATCAATCAAATCAATCAAATCAATCAAATCAATCAAATCAATCAAATCAATCAAATCAATCAAATCAATCAAATCAATCAAATCAATCAAATCAATCAAATCAATCAAATCAATCAAATCAATCAAATCAATCAAATCAATCAAATCAATCAAATCAATCAAATCAATCAAATCAATCAAATCAATCAAATCAATCAAATCAATCAAATCAATCAAATCAATCAAATCAATCAAATCAATCAAATCAATCAAATCAATCAAATCAATCAAATCAATCAAATCAATCAAATCAATCAAATCAATCAAATCAATCAAATCAATCAAATCAATCAAATCAATCAAATCAATCAAATCAATCAAATCAATCAAATCAATCAAATCAATCAAATCAATCAAATCAATCAAATCAATCAAATCAATCAAATCAATCAAATCAATCAAATCAATCAAATCAATCAAATCAATCAAATCAATCAAATCAATCAAATCAATCAAATCAATCAAATCAATCAAATCAATCAAATCAATCAAATCAATCAAATCAATCAAATCAATCAAATCAATCAAATCAATCAAATCAATCAAATCAATCAAATCAATCAAATCAATCAAATCAATCAAATCAATCAAATCAATCAAATCAATCAAATCAATCAAATCAATCAAATCAATCAAATCAATCAAATCAATCAAATCAATCAAATCAATCAAATCAATCAAATCAATCAAATCAATCAAATCAATCAAATCAATCAAATCAATCAAATCAATCAAATCAATCAAATCAATCAAATCAATCAAATCAATCAAATCAATCAAATCAATCAAATCAATCAAATCAATCAAATCAATCAAATCAATCAAATCAATCAAATCAATCAAATCAATCAAATCAATCAAATCAATCAAATCAATCAAATCAATCAAATCAATCAAATCAATCAAATCAATCAAATCAATCAAATCAATCAAATCAATCAAATCAATCAAATCAATCAAATCAATCAAATCAATCAAATCAATCAAATCAATCAAATCAATCAAATCAATCAAATCAATCAAATCAATCAAATCAATCAAATCAATCAAATCAATCAAATCAATCAAATCAATCAAATCAATCAAATCAATCAAATCAATCAAATCAATCAAATCAATCAAATCAATCAAATCAATCAAATCAATCAAATCAATCAAATCAATCAAATCAATCAAATCAATCAAATCAATCAAATCAATCAAATCAATCAAATCAATCAAATCAATCAAATCAATCAAATCAATCAAATCAATCAAATCAATCAAATCAATCAAATCAATCAAATCAATCAAATCAATCAAATCAATCAAATCAATCAAATCAATCAAATCAATCAAATCAATCAAATCAATCAAATCAATCAAATCAATCAAATCAATCAAATCAATCAAATCAATCAAATCAATCAAATCAATCAAATCAATCAAATCAATCAAATCAATCAAATCAATCAAATCAATCAAATCAATCAAATCAATCAAATCAATCAAATCAATCAAATCAATCAAATCAATCAAATCAATCAAATCAATCAAATCAATCAAATCAATCAAATCAATCAAATCAATCAAATCAATCAAATCAATCAAATCAATCAAATCAATCAAATCAATCAAATCAATCAAATCAATCAAATCAATCAAATCAATCAAATCAATCAAATCAATCAAATCAATCAAATCAATCAAATCAATCAAATCAATCAAATCAATCAAATCAATCAAATCAATCAAATCAATCAAATCAATCAAATCAATCAAATCAATCAAATCAATCAAATCAATCAAATCAATCAAATCAATCAAATCAATCAAATCAATCAAATCAATCAAATCAATCAAATCAATCAAATCAATCAAATCAATCAAATCAATCAAATCAATCAAATCAATCAAATCAATCAAATCAATCAAATCAATCAAATCAATCAAATCAATCAAATCAATCAAATCAATCAAATCAATCAAATCAATCAAATCAATCAAATCAATCAAATCAATCAAATCAATCAAATCAATCAAATCAATCAAATCAATCAAATCAATCAAATCAATCAAATCAATCAAATCAATCAAATCAATCAAATCAATCAAATCAATCAAATCAATCAAATCAATCAAATCAATCAAATCAATCAAATCAATCAAATCAATCAAATCAATCAAATCAATCAAATCAATCAAATCAATCAAATCAATCAAATCAATCAAATCAATCAAATCAATCAAATCAATCAAATCAATCAAATCAATCAAATCAATCAAATCAATCAAATCAATCAAATCAATCAAATCAATCAAATCAATCAAATCAATCAAATCAATCAAATCAATCAAATCAATCAAATCAATCAAATCAATCAAATCAATCAAATCAATCAAATCAATCAAATCAATCAAATCAATCAAATCAATCAAATCAATCAAATCAATCAAATCAATCAAATCAATCAAATCAATCAAATCAATCAAATCAATCAAATCAATCAAATCAATCAAATCAATCAAATCAATCAAATCAATCAAATCAATCAAATCAATCAAATCAATCAAATCAATCAAATCAATCAAATCAATCAAATCAATCAAATCAATCAAATCAATCAAATCAATCAAATCAATCAAATCAATCAAATCAATCAAATCAATCAAATCAATCAAATCAATCAAATCAATCAAATCAATCAAATCAATCAAATCAATCAAATCAATCAAATCAATCAAATCAATCAAATCAATCAAATCAATCAAATCAATCAAATCAATCAAATCAATCAAATCAATCAAATCAATCAAATCAATCAAATCAATCAAATCAATCAAATCAATCAAATCAATCAAATCAATCAAATCAATCAAATCAATCAAATCAATCAAATCAATCAAATCAATCAAATCAATCAAATCAATCAAATCAATCAAATCAATCAAATCAATCAAATCAATCAAATCAATCAAATCAATCAAATCAATCAAATCAATCAAATCAATCAAATCAATCAAATCAATCAAATCAATCAAATCAATCAAATCAATCAAATCAATCAAATCAATCAAATCAATCAAATCAATCAAATCAATCAAATCAATCAAATCAATCAAATCAATCAAATCAATCAAATCAATCAAATCAATCAAATCAATCAAATCAATCAAATCAATCAAATCAATCAAATCAATCAAATCAATCAAATCAATCAAATCAATCAAATCAATCAAATCAATCAAATCAATCAAATCAATCAAATCAATCAAATCAATCAAATCAATCAAATCAATCAAATCAATCAAATCAATCAAATCAATCAAATCAATCAAATCAATCAAATCAATCAAATCAATCAAATCAATCAAATCAATCAAATCAATCAAATCAATCAAATCAATCAAATCAATCAAATCAATCAAATCAATCAAATCAATCAAATCAATCAAATCAATCAAATCAATCAAATCAATCAAATCAATCAAATCAATCAAATCAATCAAATCAATCAAATCAATCAAATCAATCAAATCAATCAAATCAATCAAATCAATCAAATCAATCAAATCAATCAAATCAATCAAATCAATCAAATCAATCAAATCAATCAAATCAATCAAATCAATCAAATCAATCAAATCAATCAAATCAATCAAATCAATCAAATCAATCAAATCAATCAAATCAATCAAATCAATCAAATCAATCAAATCAATCAAATCAATCAAATCAATCAAATCAATCAAATCAATCAAATCAATCAAATCAATCAAATCAATCAAATCAATCAAATCAATCAAATCAATCAAATCAATCAAATCAATCAAATCAATCAAATCAATCAAATCAATCAAATCAATCAAATCAATCAAATCAATCAAATCAATCAAATCAATCAAATCAATCAAATCAATCAAATCAATCAAATCAATCAAATCAATCAAATCAATCAAATCAATCAAATCAATCAAATCAATCAAATCAATCAAATCAATCAAATCAATCAAATCAATCAAATCAATCAAATCAATCAAATCAATCAAATCAATCAAATCAATCAAATCAATCAAATCAATCAAATCAATCAAATCAATCAAATCAATCAAATCAATCAAATCAATCAAATCAATCAAATCAATCAAATCAATCAAATCAATCAAATCTATCAAATCAATCAAATCAATCAAATCAATCAAATCAATCAAATCAATCAAATCAATCAAATCAATCAAATCAATCAAATCAATCAAATCAATCAAATCAATCAATCAATCAAATCAATCAAATCAATCAAATCAATCAAATCAATCAAATCAATCAAATCAATCAAATCAATCAAATCAATCAAATCAATCAAATCAATCAAATCAATCAAATCAATCAAATCAATCAAATCAATCAAATCAATCAAATCAATCAAATCAATCAAATCAATCAAATCAATCAAATCAATCAAATCAATCAAATCAATCAAATCAATCAAATCAATCAAATCAATCAAATCAATCAAATCAATCAAATCAATCAAATCAATCAATCAATCAAATCAATCAAATCAATCAAATCAATCAAATCAATCAAATCAATCAAATCAATCAAATCAATCAAATCAATCAAATCAATCAAATCAATCAAATCAATCAAATCAATCAAATCAATCAAATCAATCAAATCAATCAAATCAATCAAATCAATCAAATCAATCAAATCAATCAAATCAATCAAATCAATCAAATCAATCAAATCAATCAAATCAATCAAATCAATCAAATCAATCAAATCAATCAAATCAATCAAATCAATCAAATCAATCAAATCAATCAAATCAATCAAATCAATCAATCAATCAAATCAATCAAATCAATCAAATCAATCAAATCAATCAAATCAATCAAATCAATCAAATCAATCAAATCAATCAAATCAATCAAATCAATCAAATCAATCAAATCAATCAAATCAATCAAATCAATCAAATCAATCAAATCAATCAAATCAATCAAATCAATCAAATCAATCAAATCAATCAAATCAATCAAATCAATCAAATCAATCAAATCAATCAAATCAATCAAATCAATCAAATCAATCAAATCAATCAAATCAATCAAATCAATCAAATCAATCAAATCAATCAAATCAATCAAATCAATCAAATCAATCAAATCAATCAAATCAATCAAATCAATCAAATCAATCAAATCAATCAAATCAATCAAATCAATCAAATCAATCAAATCAATCAAATCAATCAAATCAATCAAATCAATCAAATCAATCAAATCAATCAAATCAATCAAATCAATCAAATCAATCAAATCAATCAAATCAATCAAATCAATCAAATCAATCAAATCAATCAAATCAATCAAATCAATCAAATCAATCAAATCAATCAAATCAATCAAATCAATCAAATCAATCAAATCAATCAAATCAATCAAATCAATCAAATCAATCAAATCAATCAAATCAATCAAATCAATCAAATCAATCAAATCAATCAAATCAATCAAATCAATCAAATCAATCAAATCAATCAAATCAATCAAATCAATCAAATCAATCAAATCAATCAAATCAATCAAATCAATCAAATCAATCAAATCAATCAAATCAATCAAATCAATCAAATCAATCAAATCAATCAAATCAATCAAATCAATCAAATCAATCAAATCAATCAAATCAATCAAATCAATCAAATCAATCAAATCAATCAAATCAATCAAATCAATCAAATCAATCAAATCAATCAAATCAATCAAATCAATCAAATCAATCAAATCAATCAAATCAATCAAATCAATCAAATCAATCAAATCAATCAAATCAATCAAATCAATCAAATCAATCAAATCAATCAAATCAATCAAATCAATCAAATCAATCAAATCAATCAAATCAATCAAATCAATCAAATCAATCAAATCAATCAAATCAATCAAATCAATCAAATCAATCAAATCAATCAAATCAATCAAATCAATCAAATCAATCAAATCAATCAAATCAATCAAATCAATCAAATCAATCAAATCAATCAAATCAATCAAATCAATCAAATCAATCAAATCAATCAAATCAATCAAATCAATCAAATCAATCAAATCAATCAAATCAATCAAATCAATCAAATCAATCAAATCAATCAAATCAATCAAATCAATCAAATCAATCAAATCAATCAAATCAATCAAATCAATCAAATCAATCAAATCAATCAAATCAATCAAATCAATCAAATCAATCAAATCAATCAAATCAATCAAATCAATCAAATCAATCAAATCAATCAAATCAATCAAATCAATCAAATCAATCAAATCAATCAAATCAATCAAATCAATCAAATCAATCAAATCAATCAAATCAATCAAATCAATCAAATCAATCAAATCAATCAAATCAATCAAATCAATCAAATCAATCAAATCAATCAAATCAATCAAATCAATCAAATCAATCAAATCAATCAAATCAATCAAATCAATCAAATCAATCAAATCAATCAAATCAATCAAATCAATCAAATCAATCAAATCAATCAAATCAATCAAATCAATCAAATCAATCAAATCAATCAAATCAATCAAATCAATCAAATCAATCAAATCAATCAAATCAATCAAATCAATCAAATCAATCAAATCAATCAAATCAATCAAATCAATCAAATCAATCAAATCAATCAAATCAATCAAATCAATCAAATCAATCAAATCAATCAAATCAATCAAATCAATCAAATCAATCAAATCAATCAAATCAATCAAATCAATCAAATCAATCAAATCAATCAAATCAATCAAATCAATCAAATCAATCAAATCAATCAAATCAATCAAATCAATCAAATCAATCAAATCAATCAAATCAATCAAATCAATCAAATCAATCAAATCAATCAAATCAATCAAATCAATCAAATCAATCAAATCAATCAAATCAATCAAATCAATCAAATCAATCAAATCAATCAAATCAATCAAATCAATCAAATCAATCAAATCAATCAAATCAATCAAATCAATCAAATCAATCAAATCAATCAAATCAATCAAATCAATCAAATCAATCAAATCAATCAAATCAATCAAATCAATCAAATCAATCAAATCAATCAAATCAATCAAATCAATCAAATCAATCAAATCAATCAAATCAATCAAATCAATCAAATCAATCAAATCAATCAAATCAATCAAATCAATCAAATCAATCAAATCAATCAAATCAATCAAATCAATCAAATCAATCAAATCAATCAAATCAATCAAATCAATCAAATCAATCAAATCAATCAAATCAATCAAATCAATCAAATCAATCAAATCAATCAAATCAATCAAATCAATCAAATCAATCAAATCAATCAAATCAATCAAATCAATCAAATCAATCAAATCAATCAAATCAATCAAATCAATCAAATCAATCAAATCAATCAAATCAATCAAATCAATCAAATCAATCAAATCAATCAAATCAATCAAATCAATCAAATCAATCAAATCAATCAAATCAATCAAATCAATCAAATCAATCAAATCAATCAAATCAATCAAATCAATCAAATCAATCAAATCAATCAAATCAATCAAATCAATCAAATCAATCAAATCAATCAAATCAATCAAATCAATCAAATCAATCAAATCAATCAAATCAATCAAATCAATCAAATCAATCAAATCAATCAAATCAATCAAATCAATCAAATCAATCAAATCAATCAAATCAATCAAATCAATCAAATCAATCAAATCAATCAAATCAATCAAATCAATCAAATCAATCAAATCAATCAAATCAATCAAATCAATCAAATCAATCAAATCAATCAAATCAATCAAATCAATCAAATCAATCAAATCAATCAAATCAATCAAATCAATCAAATCAATCAAATCAATCAAATCAATCAAATCAATCAAATCAATCAAATCAATCAAATCAATCAAATCAATCAAATCAATCAAATCAATCAAATCAATCAAATCAATCAAATCAATCAAATCAATCAAATCAATCAAATCAATCAAATCAATCAAATCAATCAAATCAATCAAATCAATCAAATCAATCAAATCAATCAAATCAATCAAATCAATCAAATCAATCAAATCAATCAAATCAATCAAATCAATCAAATCAATCAAATCAATCAAATCAATCAAATCAATCAAATCAATCAAATCAATCAAATCAATCAAATCAATCAAATCAATCAAATCAATCAAATCAATCAAATCAATCAAATCAATCAAATCAATCAAATCAATCAAATCAATCAAATCAATCAAATCAATCAAATCAATCAAATCAATCAAATCAATCAAATCAATCAAATCAATCAAATCAATCAAATCAATCAAATCAATCAAATCAATCAAATCAATCAAATCAATCAAATCAATCAAATCAATCAAATCAATCAAATCAATCAAATCAATCAAATCAATCAAATCAATCAAATCAATCAAATCAATCAAATCAATCAAATCAATCAAATCAATCAAATCAATCAAATCAATCAAATCAATCAAATCAATCAAATCAATCAAATCAATCAAATCAATCAAATCAATCAAATCAATCAAATCAATCAAATCAATCAAATCAATCAAATCAATCAAATCAATCAAATCAATCAAATCAATCAAATCAATCAAATCAATCAAATCAATCAAATCAATCAAATCAATCAAATCAATCAAATCAATCAAATCAATCAAATCAATCAAATCAATCAAATCAATCAAATCAATCAAATCAATCAAATCAATCAAATCAATCAAATCAATCAAATCAATCAAATCAATCAAATCAATCAAATCAATCAAATCAATCAAATCAATCAAATCAATCAAATCAATCAAATCAATCAAATCAATCAAATCAATCAAATCAATCAAATCAATCAAATCAATCAAATCAATCAAATCAATCAAATCAATCAAATCAATCAAATCAATCAAATCAATCAAATCAATCAAATCAATCAAATCAATCAAATCAATCAAATCAATCAAATCAATCAAATCAATCATCAATCAAATCAATCAAATCAATCAAATCAATCAAATCAATCAAATCAATCAAATCAATCAAATCAATCAAATCAATCAAATCAATCAAATCAATCAAATCAATCAAATCAATCAAATCAATCAAATCAATCAAATCAATCAAATCAATCAAATCAATCAAATCAATCAAATCAATCAAATCAATCAAATCAATCAAATCAATCAAATCAATCAAATCAATCAAATCAATCAAATCAATCAAATCAATCAAATCAATCAAATCAATCAAATCAATCAAATCAATCAAATCAATCAAATCAATCAAATCAATCAAATCAATCAAATCAATCAAATCAATCAAATCAATCAAATCAATCAAATCAATCAAATCAATCAATCAATCAAATCAATCAAATCAATCAAATCAATCAAATCAATCAAATCAATCAAATCAATCAAATCAATCAAATCAATCAAATCAATCAAATCAATCAAATCAATCAAATCAATCAAATCAATCAAATCAATCAAATCAATCAAATCAATCAAATCAATCAAATCAATCAAATCAATCAAATCAATCAAATCAATCAAATCAATCAAATCAATCAAATCAATCAAATCAATCAAATCAATCAAATCAATCAAATCAATCAAATCAATCAAATCAATCAAATCAATCAAATCAATCAAATCAATCAAATCAATCAAATCAATCAAATCAATCAAATCAATCAAATCAATCAAATCAATCAAATCAATCAAATCAATCAAATCAATCAAATCAATCAAATCAATCAAATCAATCAAATCAATCAAATCAATCAAATCAATCAAATCAATCAAATCAATCAAATCAATCAAATCAATCAAATCAATCAAATCAATCAAATCAATCAAATCAATCAAATCAATCAAATCAATCAAATCAATCAAATCAATCAAATCAATCAAATCAATCAAATCAATCAAATCAATCAAATCAATCAAATCAATCAAATCAATCAAATCAATCAAATCAATCAAATCAATCAAATCAATCAAATCAATCAAATCAATCAAATCAATCAAATCAATCAAATCAATCAAATCAATCAAATCAATCAAATCAATCAAATCAATCAAATCAATCAAATCAATCAAATCAATCAAATCAATCAAATCAATCAAATCAATCAAATCAATCAAATCAATCAAATCAATCAAATCAATCAAATCAATCAAATCAATCAAATCAATCAAATCAATCAAATCAATCAAATCAATCAAATCAATCAAATCAATCAAATCAATCAAATCAATCAAATCAATCAAATCAATCAAATCAATCAAATCAATCAAATCAATCAAATCAATCAAATCAATCAAATCAATCAAATCAATCAAATCAATCAAATCAATCAAATCAATCAAATCAATCAAATCAATCAAATCAATCAAATCAATCAAATCAATCAAATCAATCAAATCAATCAAATCAATCAAATCAATCAAATCAATCAAATCAATCAAATCAATCAAATCAATCAAATCAATCAAATCAATCAAATCAATCAAATCAATCAAATCAATCAAATCAATCAAATCAATCAAATCAATCAAATCAATCAAATCAATCAAATCAATCAAATCAATCAAATCAATCAAATCAATCAAATCAATCAAATCAATCAAATCAATCAAATCAATCAAATCAATCAAATCAATCAAATCAATCAAATCAATCAAATCAATCAAATCAATCAAATCAATCAAATCAATCAAATCAATCAAATCAATCAAATCAATCAAATCAATCAAATCAATCAAATCAATCAAATCAATCAAATCAATCAAATCAATCAAATCAATCAAATCAATCAAATCAATCAAATCAATCAAATCAATCAAATCAATCAAATCAATCAAATCAATCAAATCAATCAAATCAATCAAATCAATCAAATCAATCAAATCAATCAAATCAATCAAATCAATCAAATCAATCAAATCAATCAAATCAATCAAATCAATCAAATCAATCAAATCAATCAAATCAATCAAATCAATCAAATCAATCAAATCAATCAAATCAATCAAATCAATCAAATCAATCAAATCAATCAAATCAATCAAATCAATCAAATCAATCAAATCAATCAAATCAATCAAATCAATCAAATCAATCAAATCAATCAAATCAATCAAATCAATCAAATCAATCAAATCAATCAAATCAATCAAATCAATCAAATCAATCAAATCAATCAAATCAATCAAATCAATCAAATCAATCAAATCAATCAAATCAATCAAATCAATCAAATCAATCAAATCAATCAAATCAATCAAATCAATCAAATCAATCAAATCAATCAAATCAATCAAATCAATCAAATCAATCAAATCAATCAAATCAATCAAATCAATCAAATCAATCAAATCAATCAAATCAATCAAATCAATCAAATCAATCAAATCAATCAAATCAATCAAATCAATCAAATCAATCAAATCAATCAAATCAATCAAATCAATCAAATCAATCAAATCAATCAAATCAATCAAATCAATCAAATCAATCAAATCAATCAAATCAATCAAATCAATCAAATCAATCAAATCAATCAAATCAATCAAATCAATCAAATCAATCAAATCAATCAAATCAATCAAATCAATCAAATCAATCAAATCAATCAAATCAATCAAATCAATCAAATCAATCAAATCAATCAAATCAATCAAATCAATCAAATCAATCAAATCAATCAAATCAATCAAATCAATCAAATCAATCAAATCAATCAAATCAATCAAATCAATCAAATCAATCAAATCAATCAAATCAATCAAATCAATCAAATCAATCAAATCAATCAAATCAATCAAATCAATCAAATCAATCAAATCAATCAAATCAATCAAATCAATCAAATCAATCAAATCAATCAAATCAATCAAATCAATCAAATCAATCAAATCAATCAAATCAATCAAATCAATCAAATCAATCAAATCAATCAAATCAATCAAATCAATCAAATCAATCAAATCAATCAAATCAATCAAATCAATCAAATCAATCAAATCAATCAAATCAATCAAATCAATCAAATCAATCAAATCAATCAAATCAATCAAATCAATCAAATCAATCAAATCAATCAAATCAATCAAATCAATCAAATCAATCAAATCAATCAAATCAATCAAATCAATCAAATCAATCAAATCAATCAAATCAATCAAATCAATCAAATCAATCAAATCAATCAAATCAATCAAATCAATCAAATCAATCAAATCAATCAAATCAATCAAATCAATCAAATCAATCAAATCAATCAAATCAATCAAATCAATCAAATCAATCAAATCAATCAAATCAATCAAATCAATCAAATCAATCAAATCAATCAAATCAATCAAATCAATCAAATCAATCAAATCAATCAAATCAATCAAATCAATCAAATCAATCAAATCAATCAAATCAATCAAATCAATCAAATCAATCAAATCAATCAAATCAATCAAATCAATCAAATCAATCAAATCAATCAAATCAATCAAATCAATCAAATCAATCAAATCAATCAAATCAATCAAATCAATCAAATCAATCAAATCAATCAAATCAATCAAATCAATCAAATCAATCAAATCAATCAAATCAATCAAATCAATCAAATCAATCAAATCAATCAAATCAATCAAATCAATCAAATCAATCAAATCAATCAAATCAATCAAATCAATCAAATCAATCAAATCAATCAAATCAATCAAATCAATCAAATCAATCAAATCAATCAAATCAATCAAATCAATCAAATCAATCAAATCAATCAAATCAATCAAATCAATCAAATCAATCAAATCAATCAAATCAATCAAATCAATCAAATCAATCAAATCAATCAAATCAATCAAATCAATCAAATCAATCAAATCAATCAAATCAATCAAATCAATCAAATCAATCAAATCAATCAAATCAATCAAATCAATCAAATCAATCAAATCAATCAAATCAATCAAATCAATCAAATCAATCAAATCAATCAAATCAATCAAATCAATCAAATCAATCAAATCAATCAAATCAATCAAATCAATCAAATCAATCAAATCAATCAAATCAATCAAATCAATCAAATCAATCAAATCAATCAAATCAATCAAATCAATCAAATCAATCAAATCAATCAAATCAATCAAATCAATCAAATCAATCAAATCAATCAAATCAATCAAATCAATCAAATCAATCAAATCAATCAAATCAATCAAATCAATCAAATCAATCAAATCAATCAAATCAATCAAATCAATCAAATCAATCAAATCAATCAAATCAATCAAATCAATCAAATCAATCAAATCAATCAAATCAATCAAATCAATCAAATCAATCAAATCAATCAAATCAATCAAATCAATCAAATCAATCAAATCAATCAAATCAATCAAATCAATCAAATCAATCAAATCAATCAAATCAATCAAATCAATCAAATCAATCAAATCAATCAAATCAATCAAATCAATCAAATCAATCAAATCAATCAAATCAATCAAATCAATCAAATCAATCAAATCAATCAAATCAATCAAATCAATCAAATCAATCAAATCAATCAAATCAATCAAATCAATCAAATCAATCAAATCAATCAAATCAATCAAATCAATCAAATCAATCAAATCAATCAAATCAATCAAATCAATCAAATCAATCAAATCAATCAAATCAATCAAATCAATCAAATCAATCAAATCAATCAAATCAATCAAATCAATCAAATCAATCAAATCAATCAAATCAATCAAATCAATCAAATCAATCAAATCAATCAAATCAATCAAATCAATCAAATCAATCAAATCAATCAAATCAATCAAATCAATCAAATCAATCAAATCAATCAAATCAATCAAATCAATCAAATCAATCAAATCAATCAAATCAATCAAATCAATCAAATCAATCAAATCAATCAAATCAATCAAATCAATCAAATCAATCAAATCAATCAAATCAATCAAATCAATCAAATCAATCAAATCAATCAAATCAATCAAATCAATCAAATCAATCAAATCAATCAAATCAATCAAATCAATCAAATCAATCAAATCAATCAAATCAATCAAATCAATCAAATCAATCAAATCAATCAAATCAATCAAATCAATCAAATCAATCAAATCAATCAAATCAATCAAATCAATCAAATCAATCAAATCAATCAAATCAATCAAATCAATCAAATCAATCAAATCAATCAAATCAATCAAATCAATCAAATCAATCAAATCAATCAAATCAATCAAATCAATCAAATCAATCAAATCAATCAAATCAATCAAATCAATCAAATCAATCAAATCAATCAAATCAATCAAATCAATCAAATCAATCAAATCAATCAAATCAATCAAATCAATCAAATCAATCAAATCAATCAAATCAATCAAATCAATCAAATCAATCAAATCAATCAAATCAATCAAATCAATCAAATCAATCAAATCAATCAAATCAATCAAATCAATCAAATCAATCAAATCAATCAAATCAATCAAATCAATCAAATCAATCAAATCAATCAAATCAATCAAATCAATCAAATCAATCAAATCAATCAAATCAATCAAATCAATCAAATCAATCAAATCAATCAAATCAATCAAATCAATCAAATCAATCAAATCAATCAAATCAATCAAATCAATCAAATCAATCAAATCAATCAAATCAATCAAATCAATCAAATCAATCAAATCAATCAAATCAATCAAATCAATCAAATCAATCAAATCAATCAAATCAATCAAATCAATCAAATCAATCAAATCAATCAAATCAATCAAATCAATCAAATCAATCAAATCAATCAAATCAATCAAATCAATCAAATCAATCAAATCAATCAAATCAATCAAATCAATCAAATCAATCAAATCAATCAAATCAATCAAATCAATCAAATCAATCAAATCAATCAAATCAATCAAATCAATCAAATCAATCAAATCAATCAAATCAATCAAATCAATCAAATCAATCAAATCAATCAAATCAATCAAATCAATCAAATCAATCAAATCAATCAAATCAATCAAATCAATCAAATCAATCAAATCAATCAAATCAATCAAATCAATCAAATCAATCAAATCAATCAAATCAATCAAATCAATCAAATCAATCAAATCAATCAAATCAATCAAATCAATCAAATCAATCAAATCAATCAAATCAATCAAATCAATCAAATCAATCAAATCAATCAAATCAATCAAATCAATCAAATCAATCAAATCAATCAAATCAATCAAATCAATCAAATCAATCAAATCAATCAAATCAATCAAATCAATCAAATCAATCAAATCAATCAAATCAATCAAATCAATCAAATCAATCAAATCAATCAAATCAATCAAATCAATCAAATCAATCAAATCAATCAAATCAATCAAATCAATCAAATCAATCAAATCAATCAAATCAATCAAATCAATCAAATCAATCAAATCAATCAAATCAATCAAATCAATCAAATCAATCAAATCAATCAAATCAATCAAATCAATCAAATCAATCAAATCAATCAAATCAATCAAATCAATCAAATCAATCAAATCAATCAAATCAATCAAATCAATCAAATCAATCAAATCAATCAAATCAATCAAATCAATCAAATCAATCAAATCAATCAAATCAATCAAATCAATCAAATCAATCAAATCAATCAAATCAATCAAATCAATCAAATCAATCAAATCAATCAAATCAATCAAATCAATCAAATCAATCAAATCAATCAAATCAATCAAATCAATCAAATCAATCAAATCAATCAAATCAATCAAATCAATCAAATCAATCAAATCAATCAAATCAATCAAATCAATCAAATCAATCAAATCAATCAAATCAATCAAATCAATCAAATCAATCAAATCAATCAAATCAATCAAATCAATCAAATCAATCAAATCAATCAAATCAATCAAATCAATCAAATCAATCAAATCAATCAAATCAATCAAATCAATCAAATCAATCAAATCAATCAAATCAATCAAATCAATCAAATCAATCAAATCAATCAAATCAATCAAATCAATCAAATCAATCAAATCAATCAAATCAATCAAATCAATCAAATCAATCAAATCAATCAAATCAATCAAATCAATCAAATCAATCAAATCAATCAAATCAATCAAATCAATCAAATCAATCAAATCAATCAAATCAATCAAATCAATCAAATCAATCAAATCAATCAAATCAATCAAATCAATCAAATCAATCAAATCAATCAAATCAATCAAATCAATCAAATCAATCAAATCAATCAAATCAATCAAATCAATCAAATCAATCAAATCAATCAAATCAATCAAATCAATCAAATCAATCAAATCAATCAAATCAATCAAATCAATCAAATCAATCAAATCAATCAAATCAATCAAATCAATCAAATCAATCAAATCAATCAAATCAATCAAATCAATCAAATCAATCAAATCAATCAAATCAATCAAATCAATCAAATCAATCAAATCAATCAAATCAATCAAATCAATCAAATCAATCAAATCAATCAAATCAATCAAATCAATCAAATCAATCAAATCAATCAAATCAATCAAATCAATCAAATCAATCAAATCAATCAAATCAATCAAATCAATCAAATCAATCAAATCAATCAAATCAATCAAATCAATCAAATCAATCAAATCAATCAAATCAATCAAATCAATCAAATCAATCAAATCAATCAAATCAATCAAATCAATCAAATCAATCAAATCAATCAAATCAATCAAATCAATCAAATCAATCAAATCAATCAAATCAATCAAATCAATCAAATCAATCAAATCAATCAAATCAATCAAATCAATCAAATCAATCAAATCAATCAAATCAATCAAATCAATCAAATCAATCAAATCAATCAAATCAATCAAATCAATCAAATCAATCAAATCAATCAAATCAATCAAATCAATCAAATCAATCAAATCAATCAAATCAATCAAATCAATCAAATCAATCAAATCAATCAAATCAATCAAATCAATCAAATCAATCAAATCAATCAAATCAATCAAATCAATCAAATCAATCAAATCAATCAAATCAATCAAATCAATCAAATCAATCAAATCAATCAAATCAATCAAATCAATCAAATCAATCAAATCAATCAAATCAATCAAATCAATCAAATCAATCAAATCAATCAAATCAATCAAATCAATCAAATCAATCAAATCAATCAAATCAATCAAATCAATCAAATCAATCAAATCAATCAAATCAATCAAATCAATCAAATCAATCAAATCAATCAAATCAATCAAATCAATCAAATCAATCAAATCAATCAAATCAATCAAATCAATCAAATCAATCAAATCAATCAAATCAATCAAATCAATCAAATCAATCAAATCAATCAAATCAATCAAATCAATCAAATCAATCAAATCAATCAAATCAATCAAATCAATCAAATCAATCAAATCAATCAAATCAATCAAATCAATCAAATCAATCAAATCAATCAAATCAATCAAATCAATCAAATCAATCAAATCAATCAAATCAATCAAATCAATCAAATCAATCAAATCAATCAAATCAATCAAATCAATCAAATCAATCAAATCAATCAAATCAATCAAATCAATCAAATCAATCAAATCAATCAAATCAATCAAATCAATCAAATCAATCAAATCAATCAAATCAATCAAATCAATCAAATCAATCAAATCAATCAAATCAATCAAATCAATCAAATCAATCAAATCAATCAAATCAATCAAATCAATCAAATCAATCAAATCAATCAAATCAATCAAATCAATCAAATCAATCAAATCAATCAAATCAATCAAATCAATCAAATCAATCAAATCAATCAAATCAATCAAATCAATCAAATCAATCAAATCAATCAAATCAATCAAATCAATCAAATCAATCAAATCAATCAAATCAATCGAATCAATCGAATCAATCGAATCAATCGAATCAATCGAATCAATCGAATCAATCGAATCAATCGAATCAATCGAATCAATCGAATCAATCGAATCAATCGAATCAATCGAATCAATCGAATCAATCGAATCAATCGAATCAATCGAATCAATCGAATCAATCGAATCAATCGAATCAATCGAATCAATCGAATCAATCGAATCAATCGAATCAATCGAATCAATCGAATCAATCGAATCAATCGAATCAATCGAATCAATCGAATCAATCGAATCAATCGAATCAATCGAATCAATCGAATCAATCGAATCAATCGAATCAATCGAATCAATCGAATCAATCGAATCAATCGAATCAATCGAATCAATCGAATCAATCGAATCAATCGAATCAATCGAATCAATCGAATCAATCGAATCAATCGAATCAATCGAATCAATCGAATCAATCGAATCAATCGAATCAATCGAATCAATCGAATCAATCGAATCAATCGAATCAATCGAATCAATCGAATCAATCGAATCAATCGAATCAATCGAATCAATCGAATCAATCGAATCAATCGAATCAATCGAATCAATCGAATCAATCGAATCAATCGAATCAATCGAATCAATCGAATCAATCGAATCAATCGAATCAATCGAATCAATCGAATCAATCGAATCAATCGAATCAATCGAATCAATCGAATCAATCGAATCAATCGAATCAATCGAATCAATCGAATCAATCGAATCAATCGAATCAATCGAATCAATCGAATCAATCGAATCAATCGAATCAATCGAATCAATCGAATCAATCGAATCAATCGAATCAATCGAATCAATCGAATCAATCGAATCAATCGAATCAATCGAATCAATCGAATCAATCGAATCAATCGAATCAATCGAATCAATCGAATCAATCGAATCAATCGAATCAATCGAATCAATCGAATCAATCGAATCAATCGAATCAATCGAATCAATCGAATCAATCGAATCAATCGAATCAATCGAATCAATCGAATCAATCGAATCAATCGAATCAATCGAATCAATCGAATCAATCGAATCAATCGAATCAATCGAATCAATCGAATCAATCGAATCAATCGAATCAATCGAATCAATCGAATCAATCGAATCAATCGAATCAATCGAATCAATCGAATCAATCGAATCAATCGAATCAATCGAATCAATCGAATCAATCGAATCAATCGAATCAATCGAATCAATCGAATCAATCGAATCAATCGAATCAATCGAATCAATCGAATCAATCGAATCAATCGAATCAATCGAATCAATCGAATCAATCGAATCAATCGAATCAATCGAATCAATCGAATCAATCGAATCAATCGAATCAATCGAATCAATCGAATCAATCGAATCAATCGAATCAATCGAATCAATCGAATCAATCGAATCAATCGAATCAATCGAATCAATCGAATCAATCGAATCAATCGAATCAATCGAATCAATCGAATCAATCGAATCAATCGAATCAATCGAATCAATCGAATCAATCGAATCAATCGAATCAATCGAATCAATCGAATCAATCGAATCAATCGAATCAATCGAATCAATCGAATCAATCGAATCAATCGAATCAATCGAATCAATCGAATCAATCGAATCAATCGAATCAATCGAATCAATCGAATCAATCGAATCAATCGAATCAATCGAATCAATCGAATCAATCGAATCAATCGAATCAATCGAATCAATCGAATCAATCGAATCAATCGAATCAATCGAATCAATCGAATCAATCGAATCAATCGAATCAATCGAATCAATCGAATCAATCGAATCAATCGAATCAATCGAATCAATCGAATCAATCGAATCAATCGAATCAATCGAATCAATCGAATCAATCGAATCAATCGAATCAATCGAATCAATCGAATCAATCGAATCAATCGAATCAATCGAATCAATCGAATCAATCGAATCAATCGAATCAATCGAATCAATCGAATCAATCGAATCAATCGAATCAATCGAATCAATCGAATCAATCTGATCAATCGAATCAATCTGATCAATCGAATCAATCTGATCAATCGAATCAATCTGATCAATCGAATCAATCTGATCAATCGAATCAATCTTGATCAATCAAATCAATCTTGATCAATCGAATCAATCTTGATCAATCAAATCAATCTTGATCAATCAAATCAATCTTGAATCAATCAAATCAATCTTGATCAATCAAATCAATCTTGATCAATCAAATCAATCTTGATCAATCAAATCAATCTTGATCAATCAAATCAATCTTGATCAATCAAATCAATCTTGATCAATCAAATCAATCTTGATCAATCAAATCAATCTTGATCAATCAAATCAATCTTGATCAATCAAATCAATCTTGATCAATCAAATCAATCTTGATCAATCAAATCAATCTTGATCAATCAAATCAATCTTGATCAATCAAATCAATCTTGATCAATCAAATCAATCTTGATCAATCAAATCAATCTTGATCAATCAAATCAATCTTGATCAATCAAATCAATCTTGATCAATCAAATCAATCTTGATCAATCAAATCAATCTTGATCAATCAAATCAATCTTGATCAATCAAATCAATCTTGATCAATCAAATCAATCTTGATCAATCAAATCAATCTTGATCAATCAAATCAATCTTGATCAATCAAATCAATCTTGATCAATCAAATCAATCTTGATCAATCAAATCAATCTTGATCAATCAAATCAATCTTGATCAATCAAATCAATCTTGATCAATCAAATCAATCTTGATCAATCAAATCAATCTTGATCAATCAAATCAATCTTGATCAATCAAATCAATCTTGATCAATCAAATCAATCTTGATCAATCAAATCAATCTTGATCAATCAAATCAATCTTGATCAATCAAATCAATCTTGATCAATCAAATCAATCTTGATCAATCAAATCAATCTTGATCAATCAAATCAATCTTGATCAATCAAATCAATCTTGATCAATCAAATCAATCTTGATCAATCAAATCAATCTTGATCAATCAAATCAATCTTGATCAATCAAATCAATCTTGATCAATCAAATCAATCTTGATCAATCAAATCAATCTTGATCAATCAAATCAATCTTGATCAATCAAATCAATCTTGATCAATCAAATCAATCTTGATCAATCAAATCAATCTTGATCAATCAAATCAATCTTGATCAATCAAATCAATCTTGATCAATCAAATCAATCTTGATCAATCAAATCAATCTTGATCAATCAAATCAATCTTGATCAATCAAATCAATCTTGATCAATCAAATCAATCTTGATCAATCAAATCAATCTTGATCAATCAAATCAATCTTGATCAATCAAATCAATCTTGATCAATCAAATCAATCTTGATCAATCAAATCAATCTTGATCAATCAAATCAATCTTGATCAATCAAATCAATCTTGATCAATCAAATCAATCTTGATCAATCAAATCAATCTTGATCAATCAAATCAATCTTGATCAATCAAATCAATCTTGATCAATCAAATCAATCTTGATCAATCAAATCAATCTTGATCAATCAAATCAATCTTGATCAATCAAATCAATCTTGATCAATCAAATCAATCTTGATCAATCAAATCAATCTTGATCAATCAAATCAATCTTGATCAATCAAATCAATCTTGATCAATCAATCAATCAAATCAATCTTGATCAATCAAATCAATCTTGATCAATCAAATCAATCTTGATCAATCAAATCAATCTTGATCAATCAAATCAATCTTGATCAATCAAATCAATCTTGATCAATCAAATCAATCTTGATCAATCAAATCAATCTTGATCAATCAAATCAATCTTGATCAATCAAATCAATCTTGATCAATCAAATCAATCTTGATCAATCAAATCAATCTTGATCAATCAAATCAATCTTGATCAATCAAATCAATCTTGATCAATCAAATCAATCTTGATCAATCAAATCAATCTTGATCAATCAAATCAATCTTGATCAATCAAATCAATCTTGATCAATCAAATCAATCTTGATCAATCAAATCAATCTTGATCAATCAAATCAATCTTGATCAATCAAATCAATCTTGATCAATCAAATCAATCTTGATCAATCAAATCAATCTTGATCAATCAAATCAATCTTGATCAATCAAATCAATCTTGATCAATCAAATCAATCTTGATCAATCAAATCAATCTTGATCAATCAAATCAATCTTGATCAATCAAATCAATCTTGATCAATCAAATCAATCTTGATCAATCAAATCAATCTTGATCAATCAAATCAATCTTGATCAATCAAATCAATCTTGATCAATCAAATCAATCTTGATCAATCAAATCAATCTTGATCAATCAAATCAATCTTGATCAATCAAATCAATCTTGATCAATCAAATCAATCTTGATCAATCAAATCAATCTTGATCAATCAAATCAATCTTGATCAATCAAATCAATCTTGATCAATCAAATCAATCTTGATCAATCAAATCAATCTTGATCAATCAAATCAATCTTGATCAATCAAATCAATCTTGATCAATCAAATCAATCTTGATCAATCAAATCAATCTTGATCAATCAAATCAATCTTGATCAATCAAATCAATCTTGATCAATCAAATCAATCTTGATCAATCAAATCAATCTTGATCAATCAAATCAATCTTGATCAATCAAATCATCTTGATCAATCAAATCAATCTTGATCAATCAAATCAATCTTGATCAATCAAATCAATCTTGATCAATCAAATCAATCTTGATCAATCAAATCAATCTTGATCAATCAAATCAATCTTGATCAATCAAATCAATCTTGATCAATCAAATCAATCTTGATCAATCAAATCAATCTTGATCAATCAAATCAATCTTGATCAATCAAATCAATCTTGATCAATCAAATCAATCTTGATCAATCAAATCAATCTTGATCAATCAAATCAATCTTGATCAATCAAATCAATCTTGATCAATCAAATCAATCTTGATCAATCAAATCAATCTTGATCAATCAAATCAATCTTGATCAATCAAATCAATCTTGATCAATCAAATCAATCTTGATCAATCAAATCAATCTTGATCAATCAAATCAATCTTGATCAATCAAATCAATCTTGATCAATCAAATCAATCTTGATCAATCAAATCAATCTTGATCAATCAAATCAATCTTGATCAATCAAATCAATCTTGATCAATCAAATCAATCTTGATCAATCAAATCAATCTTGATCAATCAAATCAATCTTGATCAATCAAATCAATCTTGATCAATCAAATCAATCTTGATCAATCAAATCAATCTTGATCAATCAAATCAATCTTGATCAATCAAATCAATCTTGATCAATCAAATCAATCTTGATCAATCAAATCAATCTTGATCAATCAAATCAATCTTGATCAATCAAATCAATCTTGATCAATCAAATCAATCTTGATCAATCAAATCAATCTTGATCAATCAAATCAATCTTGATCAATCAAATCAATCTTGATCAATCAAATCAATCTTGATCAATCAAATCAATCTTGATCAATCAAATCAATCTTGATCAATCAAATCAATCTTGATCAATCAAATCAATCTTGATCAATCAAATCAATCTTGATCAATCAAATCAATCTTGATCAATCAAATCAATCTTGATCAATCAAATCAATCTTGATCAATCAAATCAATCTTGATCAATCAAATCAATCTTGATCAATCAAATCAATCTTGATCAATCAAATCAATCTTGATCAATCAAATCAATCTTGATCAATCAAATCAATCTTGATCAATCAAATCAATCTTGATCAATCAAATCAATCTTGATCAATCAAATCAATCTTGATCAATCAAATCAATCTTGATCAATCAAATCAATCTTGATCAATCAAATCAATCTTGATCAATCAAATCAATCTTGATCAATCAAATCAATCTTGATCAATCAAATCAATCTTGATCAATCAAATCAATCTTGATCAATCAAATCAATCTTGATCAATCAAATCAATCTTGATCAATCAAATCAATCTTGATCAATCAAATCAATCTTGATCAATCAAATCAATCTTGATCAATCAAATCAATCTTGATCAATCAAATCAATCTTGATCAATCAAATCAATCTTGATCAATCAAATCAATCTTGATCAATCAAATCAATCTTGATCAATCAAATCAATCTTGATCAATCAAATCAATCTTGATCAATCAAATCAATCTTGATCAATCAAATCAATCTTGATCAATCAAATCAATCTTGATCAATCAAATCAATCTTGATCAATCAAATCAATCTTGATCAATCAAATCAATCTTGATCAATCAAATCAATCTTGATCAATCAAATCAATCTTGATCAATCAAATCAATCTTGATCAATCAAATCAATCTTGATCAATCAAATCAATCTTGATCAATCAAATCAATCTTGATCAATCAAATCAATCTTGATCAATCAAATCAATCTTGATCAATCAAATCAATCTTGATCAATCAAATCAATCTTGATCAATCAAATCAATCTTGATCAATCAAATCAATCTTGATCAATCAAATCAATCTTGATCAATCAAATCAATCTTGATCAATCAAATCAATCTTGATCAATCAAATCAATCTTGATCAATCAAATCAATCTTGATCAATCAAATCAATCTTGATCAATCAAATCAATCTTGATCAATCAAATCAATCTTGATCAATCAAATCAATCTTGATCAATCAAATCAATCTTGATCAATCAAATCAATCTTGATCAATCAAATCAATCTTGATCAATCAAATCAATCTTGATCAATCAAATCAATCTTGATCAATCAAATCAATCTTGATCAATCAAATCAATCTTGATCAATCAAATCAATCTTGATCAATCAAATCAATCTTGATCAATCAAATCAATCTTGATCAATCAAATCAATCTTGATCAATCAAATCAATCTTGATCAATCAAATCAATCTTGATCAATCAAATCAATCTTGATCAATCAAATCAATCTTGATCAATCAAATCAATCTTGATCAATCAAATCAATCTTGATCAATCAAATCAATCTTGATCAATCAAATCAATCTTGATCAATCAAATCAATCTTGATCAATCAAATCAATCTTGATCAATCAAATCAATCTTGATCAATCAAATCAATCTTGATCAATCAAATCAATCTTGATCAATCAAATCAATCTTGATCAATCAAATCAATCTTGATCAATCAAATCAATCTTGATCAATCAAATCAATCTTGATCAATCAAATCAATCTTGATCAATCAAATCAATCTTGATCAATCAAATCAATCTTGATCAATCAAATCAATCTTGATCAATCAAATCAATCTTGATCAATCAAATCAATCTTGATCAATCAAATCAATCTTGATCAATCAAATCAATCTTGATCAATCAAATCAATCTTGATCAATCAAATCAATCTTGATCAATCAAATCAATCTTGATCAATCAAATCAATCTTGATCAATCAAATCAATCTTGATCAATCAAATCAATCTTGATCAATCAAATCAATCTTGATCAATCAAATCAATCTTGATCAATCAAATCAATCTTGATCAATCAAATCAATCTTGATCAATCAAATCAATCTTGATCAATCAAATCAATCTTGATCAATCAAATCAATCTTGATCAATCAAATCAATCTTGATCAATCAAATCAATCTTGATCAATCAAATCAATCTTGATCAATCAAATCAATCTTGATCAATCAAATCAATCTTGATCAATCAAATCAATCTTGATCAATCAAATCAATCTTGATCAATCAAATCAATCTTGATCAATCAAATCAATCTTGATCAATCAAATCAATCTTGATCAATCAAATCAATCTTGATCAATCAAATCAATCTTGATCAATCAAATCAATCTTGATCAATCAAATCAATCTTGATCAATCAAATCAATCTCGATCAATCAAATCAATCTTGATCAATCAAATCAATCTTGATCAATCAAATCAATCTTGATCAATCAAATCAATCTTGATCAATCAAATCAATCTTGATCAATCTTGATCAATCAAATCAATCTTGATCAATCTTGATCAATCAAATCAATCTTGATCAATCAAATCAATCTTGATCAATCAAATCAATCTTGATCAATCAAATCAATCTTGATCAATCAAATCAATCTTGATCAATCAAATCAATCTTGATCAATCAAATCAATCTTGATCAATCAAATCAATCTTGATCAATCAAATCAATCTTGATCAATCAAATCAATCTTGATCAATCAAATCAATCTTGATCAATCAAATCAATCTTGATCAATCAAATCAATCTTGATCAATCAAATCAATCTTGATCAATCAAATCAATCTTGATCAATCAAATCAATCTTGATCAATCAAATCAATCTTGATCAATCAAATCAATCTTGATCAATCAAATCAATCTTGATCAATCAAATCAATCTTGATCAATCAAATCAATCTTGATCAATCAAATCAATCTTGATCAATCAAATCAATCTTGATCAATCAAATCAATCTTGATCAATCAAATCAATCTTGATCAATCAAATCAATCTTGATCAATCAAATCAATCTTGATCAATCAAATCAGTCTTGATCAATCAAATCAGTCTTGATCAATCAAATCAATCTTGATCAATCAAATCAATCTTGATCAATCAAATCAATCTTGATCAATCAAATCAATCTTGATCAATCAAATCAATCTTGATCAATCAAATCAATCTTGATCAATCCAATCAATCTTGATCAATCAAATCAATCTTGATCAATCAAATCAATCTTGATCAATCAAATCAATCTTGATCAATCAAATCAATCTTGATCAATCAAATCAATCTTGATCAATCAAATCAATCTTGATCAATCAAATCAATCTTGATCAATCAAATCAATCTTGATCAATCAAATCAATCTTGATCAATCAAATCAATCTTGATCAATCAAATCAATCTTGATCAATCAAATCAATCTTGATCAATCAAATCAATCTTGATCAATCAAATCAATCTTGATCAATCAAATCAATCTTGATCAATCAAATCAATCTTGATCAATCAAATCAATCTTGATCAATCAAATCAATCTTGATCAATCAAATCAATCTTGATCAATCAAATCAATCTTGATCAATCAAATCAATCTTGATCAATCAAATCAATCTTGATCAATCAAATCAATCTTGATCAATCAAATCAATCTTGATCAATCAAATCAATCTTGATCAATCAAATCAATCTTGATCAATCAAATCAATCTTGATCAATCAAATCAATCTTGATCAATCAAATCAATCTTGATCAATCAAATCAATCTTGATCAATCAAATCAATCTTGATCAATCAAATCAATCTTGATCAATCAAATCAATCTTGATCAATCAAATCAATCTTGATCAATCAAATCAATCTTGATCAATCAAATCAATCTTGATCAATCAAATCAATCTTGATCAATCAAATCAATCTTGATCAATCAAATCAATCTTGATCAATCAAATCAATCTTGATCAATCAAATCAATCTTGATCAATCAAATCAATCTTGATCAATCAAATCAATCTTGATCAATCAAATCAATCTTGATCAATCAAATCAATCTTGATCAATCAAATCAATCTTGATCAATCAAATCAATCTTGATCAATCAAATCAATCTTGATCAATCAAATCAATCTTGATCAATCAAATCAATCTTGATCAATCAAATCAATCTTGATCAATCAAATCAATCTTGATCAATCAAATCAATCTTGATCAATCAAATCAATCTTGATCAATCAAATCAATCTTGATCAATCAAATCAATCTTGATCAATCAAATCAATCTTGATCAATCAAATCAATCTTGATCAATCAAATCAATCTTGATCAATCAAATCAATCTTGATCAATCAAATCAATCTTGATCAATCAAATCAATCTTGATCAATCAAATCAATCTTGATCAATCAAATCAATCTTGATCAATCAAATCAATCTTGATCAATCAAATCAATCTTGATCAATCAAATCAATCTTGATCAATCAAATCAATCTTGATCAATCAAATCAATCTTGATCAATCAAATCAATCTTGATCAATCAAATCAATCTTGATCAATCAAATCAATCTTGATCAATCAAATCAATCTTGATCAATCAAATCAATCTTGATCAATCAAATCAATCTTGATCAATCAAATCAATCTTGATCAATCAAATCAATCTTGATCAATCAAATCAATCTTGATCAATCAAATCAATCTTGATCAATCAAATCAGTCTTGATCAATCAAATCAATCTTGATCAATCAAATCAATCTTGCATAACCCTCCGAGCTCTCGATCGAAGCAGTTCGTTTTCTGGTGCTGTGCATAAAGTGAACAAGAATAAATTGTCAGTGAAGGTCAACCATTGTTCGAGGCAGTCTTTGTTCGCCGGTGCCCAGGCTGGTGAAGTGAATACCAGAATAGCCGGAATCGCCGCTATATAAGCTAAGTATTTTTTTTTTCTTTCATTTCCCTTTCCCCGATCGGTCTCTACTTCTGCCCTTTCCCCTGAATATAAGTTTCATCTCTCGTTTACACCACGTGTTATCCTCGTGCCTAAATGGCCGAGGGCGAAGTAACATTGGATGGGAATGATATTCCCATGGATATACCGGATAAACCCGAAATTACTCCCTCCCCTGATTCCCCCAGTCCTCCCCGTATTAAAACATACCCAGCCAGTTCGACTGGACCCTGGGTGGTGTATTTCCGGCCCAACACGAAATCGCCCAATATTCTAGAAATCTCACGGGAGCTGACTGCCAACTACCCGTCCGTGGCTCAGATAACACGTGTTCGAGCTAATAAGATACGCGTTATAGTAAATGACCTCGACCAGGCAAACCAGATTGCTCGCAGCGAGCGTTTTACGAAGCAATTCAAAGTGTATGTGCCTTGTAGAGTTGTGGAGATCGATGGGGTCGTCGCCGAACCGGGTCTAAAGTGCGAAGACCTGTTGAAGTACGGGGTTGGCTGCTTTAAGGACCCTTCACTTCAAAAGGTGAAAATTCTGGAATGCAAGCAATTGTATTCCGCAAAAACTGAAGATGATAAGACAACTTATTCTCCGTCAGACTCGATTCGGGTGACTTTCTCCGGATCTGCTCTTCCCAACTATGTCCTCCTGGATAAGGTTCGCCTACCTGTTCGCCTATTTGTACCGCGGGTAATGAACTGCAGCAATTGCAAGCAACTGGGCCACACAGCCACTTATTGTGGCAATAAAAAACGGTGCGGCAAATGCGAGGGAGAGCATGAGGATGACGCTTGCGGTGGAGAAACTGAGAAGTGTATTTACTGCGGGGGCCCTCCGCATGCTCTTAAATCATGCCCGGCGTACAAGCAGCGCGGGGATAAAATTAAGCGCTCCCTTAAGGATCGCTCGAGGCACTCTTATGCAGAAATGCTAAAGAATGCTTCGCCATCTGTCCCTTCCGAAAATTCCTTTGCTCTTTTGGCTGGCGTTGAGCAAGAATCTGACGACCCACAAGAGGGAACATCATTGGTTAACCCAGGGGAATCCAGGAAGAGGAGAAATCTAGCCTCCCCTACATTGCCTCGTAAGGGTGCCAAGGTGTCGTCCACTCAGAGTGCGCCAACCGCAATCAATAAATCCAACGGAAGTGATGCACAAAAGCCGAAGCAATTTGCTCCAGGACTTGGAAATATTAATTCTAACAAGGAGTACCCACCACTTCCAGGGACACCAAAAACCCCAAGTGTCCCCTTTTTTCAAACAGATACTCAGTCCAGTAGCGGACTAATGAAATTTTCTGACATAGTGGACTTAATTTTCACAGCTTTCAATGTTACTGATCCTCTTAAAAGCCTTCTGATACGTTTTCTCCCTATAGTGCAAACATTTTTGAAGCAGTTGACTGCTAAATGGCCCCTCCTTGCAGCGATCGTATCCTTCGATGGCTAAGTCATCGAACGAGGTCACCGATTCGATCACTGTTCTACAGTGGAACAGCAGAAGTATCCTCCCGAAAATCGATTCCTTTAAATTTTTACTAAATAGTTTAAAATGTGATGCTTTCGCATTATGTGAAACTTGGTTAACTTCCGATATAAATCTCAACTTCCACGACTTTAATATAATACGTCTGGATCGAGAAAACCCCTATGGAGGAGTACTTTTGGGGATCAAAAAGTGCTATTCTTTCAACCGAATTAACCTCCCTTCGACACCAGGCATTGAAATTGTCGCTTGTCAAGTTTTAATCAAAGGTAAAGACCTTTGCATTGCTTCCATCTACATTCCTCCTAGAGCCTCGGTAGGGCACCGAACGCTTTGTAATATCACGGAATCCTTACCGTCACCGCGGCTAGTTCTGGGAGACTTTAACTCGCACGGTACGGTATGGGGCTGTCTTCATGATGATAATAGATCAACATTAATCCAAGATCTTTGCGATAATTTCAACATGACCATCTTAAACACGGGAGAAATGACGCGGATTCCTACACCACCAGCACGCGCAAGCGCGTTGGATTTATCTCTATGCTCGACTTCGCTACAGTTAGATTGCATGTGGAAGGTGATCCCTGATCCCCACGGTAGCGACCATTTGCCTATCGTGATTTCAATTGCTAACGGTTCAAGACCATCGGAAACAATCAATGTATCGTATGACCTCACACGGAACATTGATTGGAAGAGTTACGCGACCGCGATATCCGTTAAAATCGAATCCACTCAAGAACTTTCTCCGGAGGAAGAGTACAGGTTTTTGGCTGGCTTGATTCTCGACAGTGCGAATCAAGCTCAGACTAAACCAGTACCCAGCGCGAATACCCATGGACGGTCTCCCACCCCGTGGTGGGATAAAGAGTGCTCAGAGCTGTACGCGGAAAAGTCCACTGCATATAAGGCCTTCCGGGAAGACGGGTTACCCGCTAGCTATCTACAGTACGCGTCGTTAGAAAGGCGAATGAAGAGTCTAATGAAAGCCAAAAAACGTAGTTATTGGCGCCGGTTCGTCGACGGGTTAACGAGAGAAACAGCGATGAGCACTCTTTGGGGTACGGCTCGACGTATGCGTAACCGTAATAGTACCAACGAGAACGTGGAATATTCAAACCGTTGGATATTTGCTTTCGCCAAGAAGATCTGTCCGGACTCTGTCCCGGTACAGAAAACGTACCGCGCCGCGTCTCCTCACGATACCGCGAACGAAACACCGTTTTCGATGGTGGAGTTCTCACTTGCTCTCTTATCATGCAACAATAACGCCCCAGGGTTAGACAGAATCAAATTCAACTTGCTGAAGAATCTACCTGACACTGCAAAAAGGCGCTTGTTGAATTTATTTAACAAGTTTCTTGAGGGTAACATTGTCCCTCATGACTGGAGGCAAGTGAAGGTCATCGCCATCCAAAAACCAGGAAAACCAGCCTCCGACCACAACTCATATCGGCCGATTGCAATGCTGTCCTGTATTCGGAAGTTGTTCGAGAAAATGATCTTGTTTCGCCTCGACAATTGGGTTGAAGCAAATGGCTTACTGTCAGATACACAATTTGGCTTCCGCAAAGGCAAAGGGACGAACGATTGCCTTGCGTTGCTTTCTACAGAAATCCAAATGGCCTATGCTAACAAAGAGCAGATGGCATCAGTCTTCTTGGATATTAAGGGGGCTTTTGACTCAGTTTCTATCAACATTCTGTCAGAAAAGCTGCACCAGCATGGTCTTTCACCAATTTTAAATAACTTTTTGCTAAACCTGTTGTCTGAAAAGCACATGCACTTTTCGCATGGCGATTTAACAACATCGCGATTTAGCTACATGGGTCTTCCCCAGGGCTCATGTCTAAGTCCCCTGCTCTACAATTTCTACGTGAATGACATTGACGATTGTCTTGCCAATTCATGCACGCTAAGGCAACTTGCAGACGACGGCGTGGTCTCTGTTACAGGGCCCAAAGCTGCCGATTTGCAAGGACCATTACAAAATACCTTGGACAATTTGTCTGCTTGGGCTCTTCAGCTGGGTATTGAGTTCTCCACGGAGAAAACTGAGTTGGTTGTTTTTTCTAGGAAGCGTGAGCCGGCGCAACTCCAGCTTCTATTAATGGGTGCAACGATCAACCAGGTTTTCACATTTAAATATCTCGGGGTCTGGTTCGACTCTAAAGGTACCTGGGGATGTCACATTAGGTATCTGAAACAGAAATGCCAACAAAGGATCAATTTTCTCCGAACAATAACTGGAACATGGTGGGGTGCTCACCCAGGAGACCTGATCAGGTTATACCAAACAACGATATTGTCGGTGATGGAGTACGGGTGTTTCTGTTTCCGCTCCGCTGCGAACATACACTTCATCAAACTGGAGAGAATCCAGTATCGTTGCTTGCGCATTGCCTTGGGTTGCATGCACTCGACCCATACGATGAGTCTCGAAGTGCTGGCGGGCGTTCTTCCGCTAAAAAATCGATTTTGGGAACTCTCATATCGATTGCTCATCCGATGCGACATTCTGAACCCGTTGGTGATTGAAAACTTCGAGAGGCTCGTTGAGCTTAATTCTCAAACCCGATTTATGGCCTTGTACTTCGACTACATGGCACAGAGCATTAATCCTTCTTCATATACTCCCAGCCGTGTTCGTTTCCTAGATACTTCTGATTCTACTGTATTCTTCGACACATCCATGAAGGAAGAGATTCGTGGAATCCCGGACCATATACGCCCGCAAGTGATCCCCAATATATTTTATAATAAATTCCGAGAAGTCGACTGTGACAAAATGTTCTACACTGACGGATCAAATCTCGATGGGTCCACTGGCTTCGGTATCTTCAACAATACTATCACCGCTTCATTCAAGCTCAATGATCCCGCTTCAGTTTACGTCGCAGAGTTAGCTGCAATTCAGTACACCCTTGGGATCATCGACACTCTGCCCACAGATCACTACTTCATCATTTCGGACAGCCTCAGCTCCATCGAGGCTCTTCGTGCGATGAAGCCCAAAAAGCAATTCCCATATTTCCTGGGGAAGATACGGGAGTCCTTGTGTACGTTATCTGAAAAATCTTATCAAATTACCTTTGTTTGGGTCCCCTCTCATTGCTCTATCCCGGGCAATGAAAAGGCCGACTCATTAGCAAAGGTGGGCGCATTAAATGGTGACATATACGAAAGACCAATCTGCTTCAACGAATTTTTTAGTATTTGTCGTCAGAGGACACTCAACAGTTGGCAAACCTCGTGGAGCAATGGTGAACTTGGACGATGGCTACATTCCATTATCCCAAAGGTATCAACGAAGCCTTGGTTCAGGGGGATGGATGTGGGTCGGGATTTTATTCGTGTAATGTCTCGACTTATGTCCAACCACTACACCTTGGATGCGCATCTGCGGCGTATTGGGCTTGCGGAGAGTAGTCTGTGCGCTTGTGACGAGGGCTATCACGACATCGAGCACGTTGTCTGGGTATGCGCCGGGTACTTGGACGCCAGGTCTCAGTTAAAGGATTCCCTTCGGGCCCGAGGTAGACCACCTAATGTCCCAGTCCGAGATATACTGGCAAATCGTGATTTCCCCTATATGTCCCTTATTTATACTTTCATAAAAACGACAAATATCCCAATTTAGCCCCTCTCTTTTTATTTCTCGTTTTAGAAGCTTTCTCTTGCCTTGTGGGACCGATCAGCTCCAGACTGCAACTATGTAACCGCCGTCGCACTTACCACTACGGAAACTGAAGCGAGAGCGACTCGAGGTCCGATGACTTTTGAAGGATTCCCCGCGGGTCCGAAGAATACCATCTGCCAATCCGACCTACTAGACTGAGGCGGTAATCTTTCGCTGATCTCCCGTTTGAGCGAAAGTTGCAAGTTTTGCTCTTCTCTCCTGGTCACCATCTACGCTTTCTCTCCCCTGTCCTTGATACAACTGCTTCTACAGCCCCCTCTGAATATCTTGACCAAGCATAAGTCTCCGCTAAAAAAGTTCAAATTTGTATTCTGTATTCCTAGTTTTAAGATAGTTGTAATTTTACCTCTTTGTTAAAACTATTGTCCCCCATCTTGTAAATAGAATTGTATCCCTAGTCTTAAAACACCTGCGAATTTTCTCATAAATATTTGTTCCCCCTTTTGTGTACCAAACTATATTGTTAGTTTTAAGATAACTGTAAATATTTCCTAAAAATTATTACTATTGAATTCCTTGTTTTAAAATTTTTTCATAAAAAAAATCTTTCGCCCCCTCTCTTGTATATAGAATCTTATTTCTAGTCTTAAGATAGCTGTAAAATTTTTCTTTTTTAAAAAAATATTTCAACATTGTAACCTCCTAGTTTTAAAATATATAAAATGTAAAAACAAAAGAATTTGGCACCGCCAAGCTAACGCATTTGTGCCTATCAAATAAACGAAATGAATAAAAAAAAAAAAAAAATCAATCTTGATCAATCAAATCAATCTTGATCAATCAAATCAATCTTGATCAATCAAATCAATCTTGATCAATCAAATCAATCTTGATCAATCAAATCAATCTTGATCAATCAAATCAATCTTGATCAATCAAATCAATCTTGATCAATCAAATCAATCTTGATCAATCAAATCAATCTTGATCAATCAAATCAATCTTGATCAATCAAATCAATCTTGATCAATCAAATCAATCTTGATCAATCAAATCAATCTTGATCAATCAAATCAATCTTGATCAATCAAATCAATCTTGATCAATCAAATCAATCTTGATCAATCAAATCAATCTTGATCAATCAAATCAATCTTGATCAATCAAATCAATCTTGATCAATCAAATCAATCAAATCATTCAAATCAATCAAATCAATCAAATGAATCAAATGAATCAAATGAATCATATTAATCAAAGGAATCAAAGGAGTGAAAGGAATCAAAGAAATCAAAGAAATCAAAGGAAGCAAATGGATCAAGTGAATCAAATGAATGGATCAAATTCTTAGTGGACCGTTACCGGTAGTAGACGTAGTTGAACGGCGCTACGCTTCAAGTATTTATTTGATTAATTTAAGCCGCGCGCGAAAAAAAGTCAGCATTATGTCGTGCAGTGTTCGATCGTGTTCAATTAGTGATGACCGTTTCTTATGGAAGTGCGAGTTTTGCAACAATGTGTATCACGCGGCCTGTGTAGTGCAACGGCACCAAGAGCATCACATCACGTCTTTTATGATTCCTCTATGCTCGGATTGTCAGCATAATCTTAAAACGGGAATTGACACACGTAAAGTGCTGTTCCTACAGGAGAAGCTGTTTAATTTAATCAAGCCGCAAACGGATTCCAATCTTCGAATGGCTGCCGACATTAAAAAGTTGAACGCATTTGAAACTGTTTAACAACATTGATCACCAGCTAAACGAAACGGTGGCTAATGTAAATAATATCACCTGCGCGAAAGTTGATTATGCGGTGTCAACATTATCGCGCGCTATGGAAAACAACGCGGTCAATAAGGCCGATGAGCTCGTTGTTTTGAAAAATCATATAACGTCATTATTCAACATATCTATGGAATCCACAAGGAAGCGCATTGAGGAGTACGTGGTGGAGCTCACAACTGACCTGACTCGTGAGCTAAAAAAATATGCTGCGAAGTTCAGAATTTAAGCGTAATAACCATTGACATGGCGTCTCAATGCAACGAACATACCGGTAACCAGTCGTTTTCTGCTCGTGATGCTCTTGACGAAATAAAATCACAAGCCAGCGCTGTTGGCGACGATATTTTAGACGAAGTAAGGGCAATTGCCGCGACAATTAGTTCCCTGGAAACCAGTGTTAATAATGCTCGTTTGACACCTGCGGTGTCTCCCCCCAGTCTGATGGACGAATTGACCGTCGTTTCATATAAAACTGCTATCTCAGGTTCGCAGCATAATCAAGTGGCAAAAGATGGATGTCGCACACTTGGTTCGAAAAGAGTGTGGCGCTCCGACTGATCAGAATATGACTTACGTAAACAGCGTCGTATTAAACAACAAAAAGAGAAAGATAAAACTGCAAAGAGTAAAAAATCCAGAAGAAAACAGGGTACAAGATACAGCAATATCAACAGTAATAACAATAACAACTACAACAACAAAGATAGCAAGTGCAATAAGAACAGGAACCGCAATAAGTACAACAATAACAATAATCACAACTACAGCCAAAATAGAAACAACAACAATAGCAACAAAAACAACAGCTACAATTCCAATAATACCACCAACAACTTCAATAGAAACAAGAACAACATAAACAATAACGACCACAACGGAAACAGAAACAACAACTTTAACAGCAGTAACAACAACAGCAACAACAATCACATAATAAGCAACTACAACAGAAACAGCAACTACAACAGCAACAATAACTACAACAGAAATAACAACAACCACAACGAAAACAAAAACAGCAACAACAACAACAACAGAAACAGCAATTGCAATAGAAACAACAATGGTCTTAACAACAATCACCATAACAATCAACATCATTGTCATCTTGCTCCTGTGAACGTTCGTGTTTTCGCCAATTTTAACGCACTTCTCAGAGGCAGACCAGGACAAACATGACGCAGCTGATAACAGTACAATAGTTTTAAACAATATTTTTACGAATACCGAATCACAACCAACTTTTTCGAAAGCAACATAAATTTTGGTTTACTGTCAAAATTTTAATAGAATGAGGAGCGCCGTAAAGATGAACGAAATCCATAAGAATATATTAGGCTCCTCATTTTCGATAATTCTAGGTACCGAAACAAGTTGGAATGAGAATGTAAAAAGTGAAGAGGTTTTTGGTAGTGACTATAATGTTTTTAGAGATCATCGTGATTTACGACTAACCCAAAGAATGTCAGGCGGAGGAGTTCTCATCGCAGTTTCATCTATATTTAATTCCGATCTTATTGTCTCACCACAATTCAAAGAATTTGAACTCGTATGGGTTAAAGCACATATCGCTGATGAAATCCACATTTTTGTCTCAGTGTACTTTCCACCGGATCTAGTTTGCAAATCAGCATATAAGATTTTCTTTCAAGCAGCTGAAGAAATAATCTCTAATTTTCCTCCAGAATTTAAAGTTCATATTTATGGTGATTTTAATCAGCGCGGCTTAGATTTTATTCCTGACTCTGAAAATGAGAGCATTCTATTTCCTGTCGTTGGTGAAAACGAAACATTACAATATATGTTTGAAAAAATTGCATTGCTAGGACTCAATCTGTTGGAAATTAGCCAACAGGTCGTAAAGGGTTCGTCCGCGATTATAATCTCCGGCTTGTTTCCCAATCAAGTGAAAGTCGGATCGTGTTGTTGGGTTTAACGAAGAGAGATTATAATTCTTCTGCATAAGGAAAGAAATGAAGAAATACAATATTTTAACCATCTAATAACTAATTCTAATAATATAGCGCAATAAGTGATAATTGAGGTTAGGAACTCACGTTTTGCATCCCTTGTTAACCGTTAATAGTTTCCAGTAGCTTATCGGTCAATCGGTTCCAGTGTTGTCTATAATATTTAGTATTAACGTATTTAGGTAGCATTTTAGAGCATCAAACATCTTACCAAATGTAACTATAAGCAAATTAATTGAGCATGTGCTCATGCCGTGTTAACACTCGGTTTAGATTTAGACTAAGGTTCAATCCACTGTATATATAATTAGGTTAATGTAATTTAAGATAATTTGATAATTTTAGATATCTATACTTTCCTTAGATAAGTTAGCAGTAAGTTTAAACTAAGTTAGGCAAATAATAAATTTATATTTTAAGATGGCAAAAAACCTTCTGCGTCATCCACTCACTACTCATTTACTTCTATCTTTCTGTGCTTCCGACTGTCACTCGTCACAGCTGCCAAGAATGTCTGTCGCCCAAGGTAGTTCGACGGTAGGTGCGCGTTTAGCGAGTCTACACGCAACACTCCCCCCAGGTACGCTGGCTTCCGGCCAGCTTACCCGTCACCGCACCGCACGTCTAGCACGGCTAACTTGGCTACCGGTCGCTCGTAAATACCAGTCGTAGTTTTCACAGTCGCTGATCTCGGTCGGCCGTCTCGTCCTGGTTGCGTACCAATTATTCTGCCTCTCGGCCAGCAATTCCTTGGTGATTTTGGGTCCACAATCACCACCACATCGTTGATCTCGATCGGTTTCGTATGGCTAAACCACTTTGTGCGGCGGGTAATCTCGGGCAGGTAGTCAGTAACCCAGCGGTTCCAGAATCGATTGGCTTGGACCTGGGATAGTCGCCAGCTCTGGCGAAGTACACTGCCGGTATCGTCCATAGCGCTCAATGGTTTCACCCCATTAGATGACCCGAGCAGGAAGTGGTTCGGCGTTAAGGCAGGAGCTGAATCATCGTCAACTGGAACATGAGTCAAAGGTCGAGAGTTGACAGTGTTTTCGACCTCTGTCAATAGGTTTCGTAGAACCTCGTCCGTCAACTTGCGTGCATGTAAGGTCATCATCAAGTTTTTCTAGACGCATCCGATCAAGCGCTCCCAGCTACCACCCATATGCGGTGCAGAGGGTGGCAAGAACACCCAACTGGTTTCGACATCGCAAAACTCTTTCATCAGGTCTTCTTGGTTAATAATATCCTCTGCTTCCTTGATAACACGCCTTGCGCCGATAAAATTGGTCCCGCGGTCGCTGTAGAAAACTCTTGGCTTACCCCTCCGTGAGACAAAATTTCGGAGAGCCATGATGCACGAATCTGTGTTGAGCGAGCTGACAACCTCGATGTGGATCGTACGAACTGTGAGGCAGGTGGCGAGCATTCCCCAACGCTTCTCTGTCCGTCGACCAATAACAATCTCGTACGGCCCGAAATAATCAACGCCGACGTGCGTAAAGGGGCGTGTGAAGGCATCCAGTCGTGCGGCTGGCAGATCGGCCATGATTGGCACTCGTGGAGCGATTCGGTCATTCATACAGTGCTGGCATTCTTTTCTTACCTTGGCGTATGCCATGCGAAGTTTTGGAATGCTGTATTTCTGTCGAATTTCGTTGATTACGGTCTCAGGATTCTGATGGTGGTACTTTCGGTGGTAGTGTGCAATAATCAATTTGGTGGTATGATGGTCACGGGAAAGTATTATCGGGTGCTTTGCATCTTCGGTAGCGTAGTCACAGGCAGCGATGCGCCCGCGCATCCTCAATATCGCGTACTGGTCCAGCCATGGTGATTTTTGATGAATTGGACTTGTCTTAGGAATCGGTGTTGGAAATTGTTCCGGATTCTTCTGCGTATGTTGAAGCAACGCCATTTCATCAGGATATGATTCCTGTTGTGCTTGGCGAATTATGTAAGATGTGGCAGATAATAATTCTTTATTAGAGAGAGGTCCACTGACGATCGGTTTCTTCTGGTGCTTCAGTTTGCAGTTATTCGGAAATCGTTTAACCAAAGCGACGACCTTAACTAACCGATTCCAGGTAGAGAAATCTTTCACTTGTATCGGTGGCTCACCTGCGACGAAATGTGCTAACACGCTCGGGTGCAGTTCTAGCTCTGTAGTTTTCAGCCTCTTAAATGGATGTGGCCAGTATTCCTCCGACAGATACACAAATTTTGGACTGTTGAACCACCTTGATTGATCCGTCAGATCCGGAACTCCGTTCCATTTTGTCCCATCATCTGCCACGTTGAATTCTGTGGGGACGTACCTCCATTCACTCATCTCAGTCGCTTCAAGGATCTCGCTTACTCGAACTGCAACAAACGGCGAATAACGGCGAATAACGGCGATGGTCTGATTGGATCCAGCAAAGCAAGTCCTGTGAATCTGACCAGAAAACTTTTCGAGAGATTTTGAACGCGAGGGTTTCGGCAACCGACCGGGCGAGTCGAGCACCTACTAATGCTGCTTGAAGCTCTAGTTTAGGAGTTGAAAGGTATTTCAATGGTGCAACTCTAGTCTTAGCGGCAACTAATCTGCATTCAACGAAGCCGTGTTGAGCAAAACGTAGGTAGCAGGCTGCAGCAATTCCGTTATCTCCTGCGTCTACGAACGTTTGCAGCTGGACATCATAACCAGCAGAAGTGGTCTGGCTTAAAAAGCACCGCGGAATGCTGATTCGTTCGACTTCTGGGAGAACTTGAAGCCACGTTTGCCATTTCTCGAAGAGAGCATCATTTATTTGGTCGTCCCAGTCGATCCCTGAGCGCCAAACATCTTGAAGAAGAACTTTCAGGTACATGAGAAAATGGGCTATCAATCCAAGTGGATCAAACATGGACATCAGAACGCGCAGCATTTGTCTTTTCGTCGGACGCAGTTGACCTCCTAACAACGCTCGACCGTAGCGATTCCATCCGACTTTGTAGGTGAATGTGTCCGAGCTAGTGCACCACCACATCCCAAGCACTTTTTCTGTAGATAGTTCTGGCGACAGATCGAGGTTCTTTTCCTCTGTTCGTTCCTCTTTCAATGCCTGCATGACCTGTTTTGAGTTGCTTATCCAATTGCGGATCTCGAATTCGCCCTCAGCATGTACTTGTTTCACTTGACGCGCAAGCTTGATCGCCTCTTGTGGTGTCGCAACGCTGACCAACGTATCGTCGACGTAGTGGCGCTTCTGGATCACTTCGACTGCCGCTGGGTATTCTGCTTTGAAGCGTTCAGCATTGAGATTTTTCACAAACTGAGCACTGCTAGGAGAGCAGCAAGCTCCAAACGTCATCACCTGAAGAACGTAGACGACGATGTTTCCACTTTCATCGTACCAGAGGAAACGTTGGCATTGTTGATCTTCGGATCGCATGCGTATTTGCAGGAACATATCCCGAACGTCACCAGTGAGGGCGATCCGGCCTTCACGGAATCGAACCAGTATGTTGAACAGATCACAAAGTTGATCAGGGCCCTTCAACAAGACTGAATTAAGGGATACTCCGTGGGCAAATGCGGCCGCATCCCATACCATCCGAATTTTTCCAGGTTTGTTGATATTTGTAACCGGAAATATCGGCAAATACCAAACACGTGAAAACGATTGATTCAGCTCTTCATTTGTGAGCTTCCTAGTGTATCCCTTTGTAGCAAGGTCTGTGATTTTCTGGTTCAGAGCTTCAGCAAGTCTTGGGTCCTTGTCCATTCGCTTTTTGAGGCACTGCAGACGTCGCAAAGCCATGAAGTGGTTATCTGGCAGACGAACATTCTCGTAGTGCCACAAGAGGCCGGTTTCGTATCGGTTTCCCTTGAACACCGTGTGGGTTTGAAGCAGGGATTGAGCGCGCTCTTCTTCTATTGTAAAATACTCCTTCATTGCTTTGTGTAGGTCCAGTTCTGACGAAGATTCGTGATCGCATACGTGGAAAACTGGGTGAACGAGGTCTGCAGTATTTTCTAGATTTCCTCCGCACACTGTCCATCCCAGACGAGTTTTCACAGCGACGGGCTGGTGTAGGGCTCCTTCGCGACTCTTCTGAACTAAACTCAGGTGTTGATCCTTGATTCCGATCATAATCCTTGGGCGAACATTTTGATATGATGTGATCGGCAGATCCCTGAGATGTGGATACTGTTCACATAGTTCTTCCATGTTTAGTGTTTGTGGTGGAAGAAGCAGCTCCTTCACAGTACGTACCCCATTCAGACTGTACTTCCTAGAACGGTTGCGTTCTGCGGCCACTTCTAGCCTAACGTCCCTCGAACATTCTTCACGACGTTTCGTTCCGCTCGTCCAAAGTAAGCATAACGGCATTGTTTCCCCTTCAAGCTGCAACTCATCTGCCAATTCGCTGTCGAGTAATGTGAGTTCCGATCCGTCATCCAGGAAGGCGAACGTTTGAATCGACCTATGCTTCCCATGAAGCACGACTGGTATGTATCGGAACAAAACCTTACTAGAGGGGACCTGATGTGCATGGCATCCGTGCTCAGATGAACTAGATTTTGGTGGAGAAGAATCGTTGCGTGGAGTTGATAAAGTTGTGTTTATGACACTCGCAGTGGCGGTCGAAGTCGATGGTGCACACTTCTGGTCATTGTGCAGAATTTCGTGGTGTTTGAGCTGGCAACCATTTCTTCCGCATAACTTGGCTTGACAACCTCCTTTGTGTTGACGTAGACATCTGCGACAAAGCCCTAAGTCTCGAACGGTTGCCCAGCGTGAATCACGAGAAAACTCTAAGAAACGCTTACATTTGGCGATCGATTTGCAGTTTCCCTTGCATACTGGGCAGCAGTCGGCTACCACCTTCGCGTTGGATGGCCCTGTCGACCGATGATACACAGGGGGTTCCTGAGAATGTGCGTTAACGTATGAATTCCCTTTCCTAGTAGTACGTGACTCACTTCGAGCTGGCTTGTCTTCGAAAGCGATGCTTGGGAAGGTGACAGCGCTAGCGGCTTCTGCCAAAGAGTACAGCCAGTTGCTGAAGGATGGCAGATTGACCGTCGGAAGTGATTGCCTGTATTGTGCCCAGTTGAGCTTTATTGACGATGGCAGCTTACTGACGAGTTGATGAAGAAAAGTTACGTTATAAAAGTATTCTTCAAGCCCGCACGCATCCACTGTCGCACAAAAATTTTCTACACTGACGGCGAAGTCCACAAGAGTTTCTAATTTATCCTCTTTCAACGCAGGTAGAGCGGCAATCTTTGATATCATCGAATTTACAATCACTTCCGGTTGTCCAAACAACATCTTGAGTGTTGAGAGCACCCCGTTTACGTTGGACGGGTGCATTAGTCTGCACTTGACTGCCTCATAAGCACGGCCCTTCAGACTCCGTTGCAAACGGACGATGTTTTCTTCATTAGTGAAACCACACATTGCTGTCGTACTGTTAAAGGTTGACAAAAAGAGAGGCCATTCTTCGGGGTTCCCAGAGAACGTTGGCAGATCCTTCGAAATAGCTTGACGAGCGGCTAGGTGATTTCGGGAAATCGAAAATGGATTCCAATAATCTTGCTCGTGATCGTAAATGCCACTGGCCCGCATAGTTGAAGAATGTGGTTGGTTTCGTTGCTTAGCTTGCGGATAATTTAATCCACTTAAATACTCCTGGTTGGGAGCGAATCGTGACCGACGATCTGGAATAGGTACGGAATGCCGTGGTACAAAATCTAATGTAGGCTGGTCGCACCGTAGACTCAATCTCAGTTGCGTTGAGTTCAACCCCTGAGCAGGTGGTAAAGATTTTGTATTTGCATACGATCGTGGAAGTTGTGTAATAGAAACCCTGCGTGGAGGTCCTAAGCTAGAATTCCTTTGTGTATCATTTGGAATCAGACCGCGATTTACTTTGAATGTCTGATTTGACGCACCATCTTGGTCTACAGACAACGTTGATAAGGAACCTGGCTCTGGGAACGGTTCCGGAGGATTAGGTTCTGACAGTGTCGAATGGTTGCTGTCAATCTGCGCACTTAGTGAACCTCTCTGTTGTACACTGGTAGAACGTCTGTTAGCATCGGATCGAACATCAACTTCCGGATCTAAAGAGTACGCTTGATACTCGCTCGGATTTGCCAACCAATTCTTCACCCTGTTTTCCGAAACACTTTCGACTGAACCGCTTTCGCTCATGGCTTGCTCAAGCAGTTGATATTTATATACACAATATAGTTGCGATCGCTCGTTGCTGCTCAGCCTCACGTCGTTCAACTTTTCTTAAATCCTCCAATCTTTGTAACTGCAGTCTTGCAAGAGCTTGTCATGAACTGTTGCACGCGGTGGATGGCGCCTTTGCTGGGTTTTTACAACGGGCATTATTCCTGGACACCACCCACTGAACAGTTGTTACGGACGCAGCTGAGTTCATGTTGTTCTTATGGTCCTGTTCGACTGTCGCGGCTGGACGAACTGATGCAGCTTTTATTAATTTACCTTCCTCCGAAGGGTGCTGCTGCTGCTGCTCGGGAAGTATTGCTTGAGGGCACCCTTTTATCATGGGCACGAATGGTTGCTTCGACGAGTCGTTGTTTATGTGAAGATGAACGCTGTTAATCGAACTTGTATCCTGGACTCCTTTAGCTGTTTCGCATTTGGTACAACTCCAGGGAAAATTCTCGACCTCCTGCGTGACACCGACGCATTGGAAATGATGCCATTTCAAACAATCGTCACACCTCACCATCTCGTCAGTATCTTCCTCGCGACACATCTGACATGTTCGTCCGGGATGGGACTCCTCCGGATCTTCCGTGACCACCTTTCGCACACCCTTATTTGTTTTTTGTTTACTGGCCACTGTACCAGATTTGCCCGACCGTTTTGACCGTAAATTTCGATTTGGCATGGTCGAGTTGCTAGTTGCTCGTAAGAACGAGAATTATAAATTGTTGGAAATTAGCCAACAGGTCGTAAAGGGTTCGTCCGCGATTATAATCTCCGGCTTGTTTCCCAATCAAGTGAAAGTCGGATCGTGTGGTTGGGTTTAACGAAGAGGGATTATAATTCTTCTGCATAAGGAAAGAAATGAAGAAATACAATATTTTAACCATCTAATAACTAATTCTAATAATATAGCGCAATAAGTGATAATTGAGGTTAGGAACTCACGTTTTGCATCCCTTGTTAACCGTTAATAGTTTCCAGTAGCTTATCGGTCAATCGGTCCCAGTGTTGTCTATAATATTTAGTATTAACGTATTTAGGTAGCATTTTAGAGCATCAAACATCTTACCAAATGTAACTATAAGCAAATTAATTGAGCATGTGCTCATGCCGTGTTAACACTCGGTTTAGATTTAGACTAAGGTTCAATCCACTGTATATATAATTAGGTTAATGTAATTTAAGATAATTTGATAATTTTAGATATCTATACTTTCCTTAGATAAGTTAGCAGTAAGTTTAAACTAAGTTAGGCAAATAATAAATTTATATTTTAAGATGGCAAAAAACCTGCTGCGTCATCCACTCACTACTCATTTTCTTCTATCTTTCTGTGCTTCCGACTGTCACTCGTCACAGCTGCCAAGAATGTCTGTCGCCCAAGGTAGTTGGACGGTAGGTGCGCGTTTAGCGAGTCTACACGCAACACAATCAAATAAACCATATAAAAAATCAACACAATCGTTATTTAGATCTGCTATTAACAAACATAAATGAAGATTTCTATGTTGATGAATCTCATTCTCCCTTATGGAAAAATGAAACGTTTCACACAGCAATAGAGTTCTCTATTTTTGTGCACAAGAATCATAATTCCATTAATTGTGACTTCGAGGACGTCTTCGATTATAGAAAAGCAAATTATGAAAAATATTAAATATAAATTAAGCAGTGCTAATTGGCAGTCCCTTTTAAAGAATCAAGAGAACATTGAATGTGCAGTGGAGATCTTTTATAGTATTTTGTGGCAAATAATACAGGAGGAAGTTCCAAAAAAACGACGAAATCATGCATCGAAAAATCCAGTTTGGTTCAACAAGGAAATGATTAATTTGAAAAATCGGAAGCAAAAAGCTCACAAAATTTACAAGAAACACAATAATCAGGATAATTTGGAAAAATACCTCAACATTCGTGACCAACTAACTTTGGCTATTTCTTCGGCACTAACTGTATATAATGCAAAAACTGAAAATGAGATCAAGTCATGCCCAAAAAACTATTTTAATTACATCAAAACTAAGTTGAATTCATGCAACTTCCCATCAAAAATGTCTTTAGATGGGAAAGAGGGTGAAACTTCAAAAGATATTTGTAATCTCTTCGCAACATTTTTTCAAGAAACTTATTCTAACTATTCAGACAATGATCGTGACTTTGAATATTTTTCTTATTTTCCTAATTATTATTCAAGATTTATAAAGAATTTAGCAACTGAGCTCATGTCACCTTTATTCTGGCTGTTCAATAAGTCACTAGAATCTGGTATTTTCCCAAAAGATTGGAAAAAATCTTTTTTAATACCTATTTATTAATCGGGTAAAAAATCTGATATTCGCAATTATCGTGGAACTCTGTCTTGCTTTCCCAAACTTTTCGAATTCATCATAAATAAAACATGGATGCCATGGATAAAGGAAATCATATAGAAGCTCTTTACACTGACTTCAGCAAAGCTTTCGATAAGCTGGACATTCCCATGTTAATATTCAAACTTGAAAAATTGGGAATCGAGATGAGACTCTTCAATTGGATTAAGTCGTATTTAACAGATCGCCAGCAAACAGTAAAATTCTATGAGATGAAATCTGATATAATTAAAGTTACTTCGGGGGTTCCTCAAGGTTCACACTTAGGACCTCTTCTTTTCATTTTATATGTCAACGACATCTCTCTTATTTTTAAAAAACATTAAAATTCTCATATATGCGGATGATATAAATCTATTTTTAGAAATTAGCAATAGTAATGACTATAACGTTTTTCACAATGAAACACAAATCTTTTATACATGATGTTGTAAATGCAGCGGCGTAGCCAGAAATTCGGTTTGGTGGGGGTTTGGTGAAAATCGATCTTACTGTCCAAACGGCATAATATCGAAACCGTAATTTTTGAAGTTTTAAAATTATGCAGAATTAATTTTTCAGAAAATAGTAACAGAGTACGTGTCTTTAGCGAATTTGTTGAGACTTTATTGTAGTCATGAATATTAACCTGAGAAAATTCACCATAAATACTTATTGGGCGATATACCGTCAAAATTATTTTATCAAATGATGCGCTGTTTAACGTTTGTAAAACTCATCGAAGATACTAAACCTCCGAAATTGGCGGTTTCAAAATGATACTATCTTGACCTTAAATTACTGTTTTTAAACATTCGACCTATACATATAATTGGTCATACAACAAAAATCAAATGCTCATCAAAATCGATCAGAACCTGCTAGAATAGAATGGAAATCGTCATTTTTTCATAAATTTCTCTTTACATTCGGAAAGTGTTATCCTCGTTATTAATCATATTACGTTTCCGTCTCAACTCGACGCATTCCCAAAATAAAAACCTGTTTTAATCCACCTAGTGGTGCAATTGTGCTTGTCTCATTTGTGTTACAATGTTTTAATTGCCGCAAGGTTCTACTGTATCGATTTTGTTGGCTATTTTCGGCAAATTTGAGACTAAGAGAAACGAAAGCAATGAAATTGAAAGACGGATAGGTATTCTAGAGCGAATCAGTTATAAACTTAGAACGGAAAACTAGAACTAGGCAGGCTCATATGGGCGTGATCGAAAGGAAATGTGAAGAATGTTTTGCCTTCTGCAGAGTAGGAGTTGGGCGTTTCGCCCAAGTCCACCGCATGGTCTATGGTAGAACATAACTCATCATCATGTTTTACCGCCGACGCCGGCAAAAAATTCTTCACAAATCCTCGCCTAGAACGACCATGCGATCATTCTTCTCCCTTTCTGCTAGCATCAAGCCGTGACGTATGCATTCAATCGACACCAAGCTATCGGTGTCGCACCGATCCTATTGTGATTGAACTACTTATTTATTTTTTCGTTCCGCACACACGGATGGCTGATAGCAATTAATGACACAGCTCAGCTAGCAGAAATCGAATTTTTATCTACTTTTTTACCAACTAGTTTATATGTTACTATGTTTTAATTGCCGCAAGGCTCTACTGTATCGATTTTGTTGGCTATTTTCGGCAAATTTGAGACTAAGAGAAACGAAAGCAATGAAATTGAAAGACCGATAGGTATTCTAGAGCGAATCAGTTATAAACTTAGAACGGAAAACTAGAACTAGGCAGGCTCATATGGGCATGATCGAAAGGAAATGTGAAGAATTTTTTGCCTTCTGCAGAGTAGGAGTTGGGCGTTTCGCTAAGTCTACCGCATGGTCTATGGTAGAACATAACTCATCATCATGTTTTACCGCCGACGCCGGCAAAAAATTCTTCACAAATCCTCGCCTAGAACGACCATGCGATCATTCTTCTCCCTTTCTGCTAGCATCAAGCCGTGACGTATGCATTCAATCGACACCAAGATATCGGTGTCGCACCGATCCTGTTGTGATTGAACTACTTATTTATTTTTTCGTTCCGCACACACGGATGGCTGATAGCAATTAATGACACAGCTCAGCTAGCAGAAATCGAATTTTTATCTACTTTTTTACCAACTAGTTTATATGTTACTATGTTTTAATTGCCGCAAGGCTCTACTGTATCGATTTTGTTGGCTATTTTCGGCAAATTTGAGACTAAGAGAAACGAAAGCAATGAAATTGAAAGACCGATAGGTATTCTAGAGCGAATCAGTTATAAACTTAGAACGGAAAACTAGAACTAGGCAGGCTCATATGGGCATGATCGAAAGGAAATGTGAAGAATTTTTTGCCTTCTGCAGAGTAGGAGTTGGGCGTTTCGCTAAGTCTACCGCATGGTCTATGGTAGAACATAACTCATCATCATGTTTTACCGCCGACGCCGGCAAAAAATTCTTCACAAATCCTCGCCTAGAACGACCATGCGATCATTCTTCTCCCTTTCTGCTAGCATCAAGCCGTGACGTATGCATTCAATCGACACCAAGATATCGGTGTCGCACCGATCCTGTTGTGATTGAACTACTTATTTATTTTTTCGTTCCGCACACACGGATGGCTGATAGCAATTAATGACACAGCTCAGCTAGCAGAAATCGAATTTTTATCTACTTTTTTACCAACTAGTTTATATGTTACTATGTTTTAATTGCCGCAAGGCTCTACTGTATCGATTTTGTTGGCTATTTTCGGCAAATTTGAGACTAAGAGAAACGAAAGCAATGAAATTGAAAGACAGATAGGTATTCTAGAGCGAATCAGTTATAAACTTAGAACGGAAAACTAGAACTAGGCAGGCTCATATGGGCATGATCGAAAGGAAATGTGAAGAATTTTTTGCCTTCTGCAGAGTAGGAGTTGGGCGTTTCGCCCAAGTCTACCGCATGGTCTATGGTAGAACATAACTCATCATCATGTTTTACCGCCGACGCCGGCAAAAAATTCTTCACAAATCCTCGCCTAGAACGATCATGCGATCGAATGCTAGCATTAAGCCGTGACGTATGCATTCAATCGACACCAAGCTTGGTGTCGACCGATAGCTTGGTGTCGATTGAATGCATACGTCGCGGCTTGATGCTAGCAGAAAGGGAGAAGAATGATCGCATGGTCGTTCTAGGCGAGGATTTGTGAAGAATTTTTTGCCGGCGTCGGCGGTAAAACATGATGATGAGTTATGTTCTACCATAGACCATGCGGTAGACTTGGGCGAAACGCCCAACTCCTACTCTGCAGAAGGCAAAAAATTCTTCACATTTCCTTTCGATCATGCCCATATGAGCCTGCCTAGTTCTAGTTTTCCGTTCTAAGTTTATAACTGATTCGCTCTAGAATACCTATCCGTCTTTCAATTTCATTGCTTTCGTTTCTCTTAGTCTCAAATTTGCCGAAAATAGCCAACAAAATCGATACAGTAGAACCTTGCGGCAATTAAAACATAGTAACATATAAACTAGTTGGTAAAAAAGTAGATAAAAATTCGATTTCTGCTAGCTGAGCTGTGTCATTAATTGCTATCAGCCATCCGTGTGTGCGGAACGACAAAATAAATAAGTAGTTCAATCACAATAGGATCGGTGCGACACCGATAGCTTGGTGTCGATTGAATGCATACGTCACGGCTTGATGCTAGCAGAAAGGGAGAAGAATGATCGCATGGTCGTTCTAGGCGAGGATTTGTGAAGAATTTTTTGCGGGCGTCGGCGGTAAAACATGATGATGAGTTATGTTCTACCATAGACCATGCGGTAGACTTGGGCGAAACGCCCAACTCCTACTCTGCAGAAGGCAAAAAATTCTTCACATTTCCTTTCGATCATGCCCATATGAGCCTGCCTAGTTCTAGTTTTCCGTTCTAAGTTTATAACTGATTCGCTCTAGAATACCTATCCGTCTTTCAATTTCATTGCTTTCGTTTCTCTTAGTCTCAAATTTGCCGAAAATAGCCAACAAAATCGATACAGTTGTCTCATTTGTCCAGACTACGATTCCATGGCTGGTTATGTTCAATACAATGGTGGAAATGAATATTACATGTTCAGTACGATTTTCACATACATACAATGGATCGACAGCCACGATCTTGAGATACTATGTGATACTGAAACATCGCTTGAAACCAGGGGCGGATCATGGAGAAAGATCCTGGAGGTCCGGGCTCTGCCGAAAATTTTGTTAACTTAACTTGTTAAGAAATTTAAAAATAGTTTTAATTTTAAAGTAGCAACCCCTCACTGCATACTCCCTCCGGGCCGGTATGATTGACGATTTTTAGAGGGATTGCATAATCTTTCTATATGAGAAAGGCAAAAATGTACCAAAGTCCAAAAAGTCAATTTTTGTCAAACATTTCTTTCGAGTTTACATCAAACTAACTCCGGAACCGGAAGTCCAATCAATAAAAAAAATTCAATAGCAGCCGATGGGAAGGTTGTACCTTTCATTTGAGACTAACTTTGGGCAAATCGGTCCAGCCATCTCTGAGAAACAGTGGTCACATTTTTTTCCACATACACACATACATAAACACACACACAGACATTTCCCGATCTCGAAGAACTGAGTCGATTGGCATATGACACTCGGCCCTCCGGGTCGGGATTAGATTGACGAATTTTAGAGTGAATGAGAAAGGCATAAACATTTTTAGCAAAACATTTTTGCCTTTCTCCTATAGAAAGGTTATGCAATCACTCTGTACATTGTCAACCTAATCCCGGCCAATTTTTTTCACTTATATAGGTTTTCTGTATTTTAACAGGGTCGTAGTTAGGGGGATACGGTGAGGGGCACCCCCCCCCCACATCTCTCACCACCCTTCCCAAAACAGCCCTTCCCGCATCAAGTACCCCTCCACGCGAATAAAATTTTATAATTCCTCTAGAACAAACTTTCCTAGTGGGTCTGAAAAACCAGTGACAAATTTGGTTTGAAATGATTTTGCGTTGAGAGACTAATTTAAAATTTCTTAACAAGTTGAAAATTTTTGGCGGGGTCCAAACCCCCGAACCCTCTTGTTTCAGCGTCGACACATAGAAACTCAAGCTCGGAGCTGTCGATTCATTGTACGTATGTGTAAATCGCACTGAATATCTATTAGACAGTTCCACCATTAAATTAAACATAACCAGCCATGGAATCGTAGTTTGGATAAATTAGAAAGGCACAATTGCACAACTAGGCGGATTAAAACGGGTTTTTTGGTGAGCAGTTTTATGTTTCATAGACATTAAATCAATTTTAACTTCGCTTCCTATTAAATAAAGACCCTTATTACAGTACATCTTTACAAAAGCGAGCTCAATTTGAAAAAAAATCTGAGGATTATGATTGATTACAGAACTCTGAAATTTTCTATTGGAATGTTTTCAGGCAGGAATTTGATATTGATGCTATTAGACAACTGTGAAACCAAGACCAATAAATGAGTTACATATCAGGACCCCATTCCGACAATTTATCAAAAGTCCTCATGATGTTTACAACAACAGGTTATCAATGTACGGATCAGATAATTGTTATTGTAATATTGAATCAGTCAGCACCAATAAATTTTCAACGTCAATCCAATTTTTTTTGGGTGTGGTGGGGGGGGGGGGTTGTATGGTGTTTAACCCCAAAACTTGGCTACGCCGTTGCTTGGAGTTATTTATTTCGCTTTTCATTTTCCGATATGTTTCAGATCGATCCGATGGTTTTAAGTTAGAAAAATTGCAGTCAGAAAGTTCGCACAAATGAACATTTTTGCACAAGTTCCTTCCAGACAACTTGTAAGTGTTCGGTGATTATTTCTAGCGGTTGTAGATAGAAAAATGAAAAACAAAATTCGTTTTATCGAAATAATGTTTGGCATATTTCAATGGATTATTACTACCATAAATAGGCGACAAAGAGTAATCAACAAACAACAAGCCATAACTTTTAAAGTATTCAAAATAAATATTTGAAGTCTTCAGTAAAGTTATTCGCAAAAGTAAGTGCTACAAATTTGTTGAAGGTATCATTTCGATATAATCACTTCCAATAAAATTTGTGAAAATATCTCACTCACAGGGGGATTAATCAGCAAAAGCACAATACCAAAAGAAAGGGCATATTGCTTTCATTAAATTCTCCGCAGATACTATTGACCTAAAATAAGCTGTTTTGGCGTTAATAATAGATTACATGTTTTTGGTCATATTTCTGGCAATAGGAAAGGATCTCTTTCGTCCGCATTTAATGTTAAATATCTCTTTTGATAATAGTCCGATTTTAACAACCTATAGCTTGTTCGAAAGGTATTCGTATAAGCTATAAAGTGTTAATCTATGTTGTCAATTTCGGCAGATAATTTAAAAAACTGCAAAAAAACGCCATTTTTACACATTCAAACATTCATATCTTGGAAACTAAGCATCAGAATCAAAAACAATTTTATAGCGTTCTTACTGTTTGATAGGTTTGGATAAGATCGGTTCAGCCATTGCTGAGAAACACGAATGAGAGTTTGTCCGTTACATACACAGACACACACACGGACATTGTCCCAAATCGTCGGGCTGAGTCGATTGGTATATAAGACTCGGCCCTCCGGGCCTCGGAAAAAGTCTTGAAAGTTTGAGCGAATTCTATGCATTTCTTTTATAAGAAATGTAAAAAGGAAATACGAAAATCGTTTTATCGAAATTATATTTGGCTAATTTAAGTGGTTTACTACTGTATTGAACAATAAATAGGCGACAAAAGGTAATCCACAAACAACAAGCCATAACTTTTAAAGTATTCAAAATAGATATTTGATGTCTTAAATAAAGTTATTCGCAAAAGTAAGAGCTACAAATTTGCTGAAGACATCATTTAAATACAATCACTTTCAAGAAATTTTATGTAAATATCTCACTCGTAGGTGGATTAATCAGCAAAAACATAATACTAAAAGAAAGGCCATATTGCACCCATTAAATTCTCCGAAGATACTATTTACCTAAAATAAGCTGTTTTGGCGTTAATAATAAATTGCATGTTTTTGGTCTTAATAGTGACTATGGGAAATGATGAAAATCTTTCGTCCGCATTTAATGTTAAATATCTCTTTTGATAACTGCAAAAAACGCAATTTTTACACATTCAAACATTCATATCTTGGAAACTAAACATCAGAATCAAAATATAGCGTTCTTACTGTTTGATAGGTCTTTCATTTAAAATTGGTTTGGATATGATCGGTTCAGCCATTGCACAGTGACACGACTTAGAACAAAAGGTGGACTAAAGTCCAAACTTTGCCGAATCGGTTCAATTAGGACGATTTTATGTAATTTTGGTACGCTGAATTCGTTTTTGATATTAAAACAATTCAAAATTAAGCGTTTACTATTCATTAGGGTGTCTCAAAAATATTTTTTTTCGAAATCGCTCTTAAAATTTGTGTATATTCATTTTCGTGTGCTAAATCGTTTTTGATATTAACACATGTAAACAATTTTTTCATTATACGTTAGGGTGGCTCAAAAAATATGCATTTGTGAAGGTTCAAACATTAAACATTTTTTTAAAGAAGTTTTTGTGCGTTGAATTTCCATTTTATTTTAAAAATAGAAATTAACTTTACTACTTATTAGAGTGGCTCAAAAGTAAGTATTTTATAATGATTTTTTTCAATAGTAATTTTGGAAATTATTTTCCATATTGAAACAAATTAATTGACATCTCATTATGGGTCTTCAGAAATGACTATTTTGTTTTTACGGATCAACAAAGATGTGTTCGACTAATTTTGAAACATTTAATTCATTAGTGGGTAACATTTTCTATCATTTTCAAAACAAACATTTTGAACGTCTTAGTGGAATGTTTAATTACATTCACTAATCAACAAGATGGTTAACGATTTTTTTTCGTAGGTGTGTTTTAAGGTATGTAGATTGCTTATTTGATATCTTTAATGAAAATAAATCCAAAACCCTTTTTTCTTGTATATGATTCATTTAACAATGGTGTTATTTTATTTGGATAATATCGCATACCCTTAAGCTATATCAGTGCTATGCAAATTCAGATCAAAATAGTCTCATCAAATGATTACAACTCAACTGTGTTCACTCTATTTGACAGTTATTGCGTAAGTTAGCAAGAAATAGTTCCAGAAACATTTTATAATCTATTTCTGATGGTTGAAAATATTTACTGATTTCTAAACATTATCAATACATCTGCCATCTAAAAAACATACTTCCCACTCGGCTCGTTACTCTTGATCACTAGTAAAACCCTTGTAGATCATGCTCTCAATGCTATTTGAAAGCTGTGCATGTATTCGTGTCATTATTCTATCTATAAAGTGATTATTTAAATTCAATATCAGTAATAACCATGCGTCTCCATTCAGTTTTTTTAAATTTTGATTGCTTATCGCAAGTTTTCGCAAAACTAGCTTATACTCATTTTAAAGAGAAAATTAAAAGCTTTCGAATGAGTATAGTGTGATTGCGGGCATTCACGGGCGTCGTTGTTGTTATCGCATTAGAAGTTCGAATTCCATAAAAAATCATGACAAACAGCTATCTAAACACTAACTAAACCGACTAGTGATTTATTTTTGGCGATTTTACGATGTAATTTTATCAGACGGATAATTGTGGTGAAGTAATGCAATGCGTAAAATCAACCATTTCTTTGAAAAACGAAAATAACCGGATGTAATTCCTATAGTCAAATTATGCAAAAAACACTAGAATTATGCCCTTAAAAAAGCTGCCAAAAATTCATTTTACGTTCAAATCACTCGAAATCTCGCACAAATGTCTCCGAAGGCTCAGCTGATAGGACAAAAATACTAGCGAGATTATCGCATAACATTCATATATGGACTTAAGTCCGGGCTCATCCCACTGTGCATTGCTGAGAAACACGAATGAGAGTTTGTCCGTTACATACACACACAGACATTGTCCCAAATCGTCGAGCTGAGTCGATTGGTATATAAGACTCGGCCCTCCAGGCCTCGGAAAAAATCTTGAAAGTTTGAGCGAATTCTATACATTTCATTTATAAGAAATGTAAAAACATGACGACAGTAGCGCACCCGGTTTGGATATCCCCACTACCTTCGAAACCGTTAGAGATTTTACACAAGTTGAACGCCGACGATGGACGTCTGTTCTCTGTGGTTTGGTGTTCTAGTTCGATCCTTAAGCAGCAGGCTCTATGCAGTTTTGGTATTCCACGCGCACCTAACCTTAGACAGAACATCGCCACGGGCGCCATTTTGTTTTTTCATCTTGAAAAAAATTGTAAATGACGACGAAAATATAAGTGAATTCTAATACTATTTCCTTCTGTAATTTTGAATCCTAAAACTATTTCCTTCTATAATTTTTCATTATCCCACAAAAAAATCCAAATTTTGCTGACTTTTTGGTCAGTTGAATGAAAACCTCCCCTTAAAGTAAGCTACGTGATTCAGTCGTCTTTTTTGGTCGGATGCCGATCACATATAGATTTATTAGTCACGTCAATATGTATCAATTTTTGCTTCCATCATTCGCTCTTGGATAATTTTATTATGAGGAACCTAATGTGGCTATCAGTAGCAACATTTTAGTCGCTTTACATGATTGTATATATACACACATGCGCAATATATTATGAAACAGCAGAGACGCCAAAACGTAATCAGTCTAAAACCAGCGGTGATCATATCCAAGACAAACATAGTAGTCAAAAGCTGCGTCCGGTACCCTCGAATAAACTGCTAGCAGGATGCTAATATCACAGGCGACTTGTGATCCAGGAGTTGAAACAAGGAAGAAGATCTAAACAAAAACACCATCACATCATTAAAGATGCTGATAACGGCATCGAGAGTGATTTAAAGCCCATGTTTCTCCCAGATGAAAGATCTCCACGCAAAATAGCGGGTTGCGTGTGCGTGATCTGTCGGACACCCACTTAACATTTTTTGTTTTACGTTTTATACATAATAAAAATATATGATAGATCCAAGACTTCGGTAAGCTTGCGCTTTCAGCCGTGTTATGAGTGGATAAGTCAACGATACTTTTCAAAGATTTCACTTTGCGAAACATCGACTACTTGGCTTTAAAAATGTCCAAAATTACTATTAAGACATTCAAATTGCAGGTTGTCGGTAGAATGTGTTCCTTTATGCACTAACCGAATCAGAATCATCTGATTAAAATACTTTTAACAATTTGGTGTCTATACTATTTAGAAATAAACCGTTTATTTTTAATAGCGGTTGTGCATTGTTAGTACTGTAGTCTAGGGGCAGATCACTTGTGAAGCATTTTTAAAAATCAGCGAAATGAAATACAGTTCTTTCCATCATAATAGAAATTCATCATGTATTTTGCGTTGCGTGCAATGTATTTTGCGTTGCGTGTAAAGCGTCAAAACCCTATAAAAATTAGTCCTATACTCAACAAAACGTCGAACAAAGTGGATCGGCGTAGAACGTTTGTTAAACAAATTTTTCTGCGAGGGAGTGTAAAGTTGATTCAAAAATGGGAATTAAATGCATTTTTGCTGATTTCATCCAAATTTGTTATACATACCTAGAGTGATCTGCCCCTAGATTGGAGTAATAAAAAATTCATGAACGCGATCAAGATTTATCGAATATGTATCACGTGAGTTTACTGAGCAAATTAGTTTCATTTATGATTTGGTATTTCCCACCCCCATTTTTTGATATTGGCGAATGAATTGAGCCAGTTAGCAGCAAGCTTCCGTGCTGATCGGTCGATTTATCTCGGACGCGTTAAACCGAAAGTTTGCTCACGAACTATACCACTCGTTTATTTGCCAATTTTTCATCGGTGTTCTAAAGCATTGCGCTTTCGTCGCGACAGTGCCTTTCCGCCATGCGCGAAAACACGTTTCGCGTAGACTATTCGCAGTTTCCGAAACACCTTTCCCACGATGTAATCTTAAAACTCGTCGGGAAAGAACTCGGTCTCACACGAGATAATGTGTTACAAATTCAGCCAAGCAGAAGGCTGGGTTGTACCTTCGTGAAGGTCAACAACCTTGCCCTGGCAGAAAAGATCGTCGAAGAACACGATAGTAAACACGAGTTTACAATCGACGGCAAAACACACAAGCTGCGGATCATGATGGAGGACGGGGCGGTGGAGGTGCAGATCTTTGACCTACCCGAAGACATCACCAACGAACAAATATCGGCTTTCCTAGCCGAATACGGTGAAGTACTCAACGTTCGTGACCTCCTGTGGGACAATCGCTATGGCCCTTTCGAAGGTGTGAAGACCGGCGTTCGTGTCGCTCGGATGGTGGTGAAGAAGAATATTCCTTCTCTCGTCACGATCCAGGGAGAAGACACCGCAGTCGGATACAAGGGGCAGCGGCAAACTTGCCTACACTGCCGAGAATTTGCACACATCGGCATTCCATGTGTGCAAAATAAAAAACTGCTTGTACAGAAACTTTCAGCCGACCAGTCATACGCAAACGTGGCAAAAATGCATGTACAGCAGAAAGGACCGGTAAAACCGAACAAAAACCTACCCAAGTCGGGCGAACCACTACAATCATCGGGATCAAAACCCCCGACACGAGAGCCGTCGACAGCCAGTCAAACAAAACCTTGAGAAGCCATCGAGACACGATCTGCAGCCGCACAACAGAAAAACACCATGCCTCCCCCTGCGGCGCCAACCACCACCAATCAGAAACCCACACCAACTCAAGCGACCATCCAACCTCTCTCGGCCCTCGCAAACGTCGTCACACAGCGCAAAAGCGATGGAAACGAGACAGACAGTTCTCAAGCCTCGACTAGCAACCGACGCTCACGCAGACTGCCGCCGGGGAAGAAAATGCGACACGGCGAAGACGATTTCACCACCATCGAACACGGACGCGTCCAGATCTCCGACGAAGAAATGTAAACAATGGACTTCGTCAGTTGTAACATCGGAACCATCAACATCAACACAATCACCAACACTACCAAACTCAACGCCCTACGCACATTTGTTCGCTCGATGGACCTTGACATCGTCATCGAGGTTGAAAACGAACAACTCACCATACCCGGCTACAACGTCGTCTGTAACGATGACCATGCGAGGAGAGGAACGGCAATTGCGCTCAAAGAACACATTAAATTCTCACACGTAGAGAAGAGCCTGGACGGAAGATTGCTTGCTTTGCGCGCAAATAACATCACACTGTGCAATTTGTATGCCCCGTCGGGATCTGCCCAACGAGCCGAACGAGAGCGCTTCTTCAACACAACGATCGCCTACTACCTTCGCCACCGAACCGCACACACCATCCTGGGAGGCGATTTCAACAGCGTGCTGCGAGCGTGCGACGCGACGGGAAATAATTCCAGCCCCGCTCTACAAGCGACCATCCAACCGCTACATCTACAAGACGTGTGGCAGCAACTCCGACCCCGAGAGATCGAATACACTTACATTACACACAACTCTTCCTCCAGACTCGATCGCATATACGTCAGCGCAGGGCTTAGATATCAGCTGAGAACAACAGCCGCCCATGTCTGCTGTTTCTCAGACCACAAAGCAGTCACAGTGAGAATATGCCTTCCTCTCCCCGACCGAGCACATGGTCGCGGGTTTTGGTCTCTCCGTTCCCATTGAGCACCGCAAATATCGACGAGTTCCAAATTCAACGGCAATATTGGACTCGCCAGCGCCGTAACTTTCCGTCGTGGATGGATTGGTGGCTGTCGTGTGCCAAACCTAAAATAAAATCATTTTTTCGATGGAAATCAAAAATCGCATTCATCATTTTCCATTGCGAGCAACAACGTATTTACGGGTTACTACGGCAGGCATACGACAGCTACCAAAACAATCGTGCAATGCTTCCCACCATCAACCGACTAAAAGCTGAAATGCTTTCACATCAGCGCCACTTCTCAGAGATGTTCGTGAGAATCAACGAAACACGCGTGGCGGGAGAACCCATCTCAACCTACCAGTTGGGGGAGCGCGAAAAACGAAGAACAACCATCGAACACCTACGGAACGAGAGAGATGAAATCATCGACAATTCAACTGCCATCCAGAACCACATGGTTCAATATTTTACTGACCTATACGCACGAGCCGATGTGGAAGAACCACAAAGCGACAGTCCCTTCTAATGCGAACGAGTCATCCCAGAGACTGTAACGTATTTTAGAATTTTAGGTAATCTGTCATCAAAACCTAGTTAGTTTCATTTTAACGTGTGCTGAAATAATTCCAGCATGAAACATTTCGAAAAGCCGCCACACAACTTGAGCTTTATATAATTGTTTAGGTGTGGTATGAACATGAAGTTCAGCCAGTCACCGCATGGTGGCGGGTGAACATACACAAAAGGTATCGAAGTATATAGCCGCCATACCAAAGAACTTTACCGCCTTCGCATGGGCGCGGACATGTTCCGAATTAAACCGCCAAATCGGTACAATAGACCGAGGTTTCGTGGTTTGAAACCATTTCACACTCGTCCACTTCGCAAAAGAATCGGCTGGAGAACAGAAGTTCGCTAAAAGTTTCCTCAAGTGATTTCAAGTGATGGTGTTTGAATTAAAATAAGTTCAAGGTAATTTTTGAATTTTAAGTTAAAGGAGAGTGAGTTGTAACAAAGTAATTTTAATTTGTCCATATAGATTTAAATTTTCGGTGTTACTAAAACACTTCTAAAGTGAATTCTGTTCTGGTGTTTCGGAAAGATTTGAGTACAAAGGTAATTTTTGGATATTTTAGTTTTTGAACATTTAATTAATTTGCGTTCGCGTTGGACAGCAGCGCTCGTCCAACGAGCGTTTTGTACGGGCTGGATTTTGCTGGTATTTTGCGCTCGTGTGCCGCGCTAAGGCCCGCCGTCTCGGTAGTCAAACGGAGTTGGTGGTTTCCGTTATCACGTTTGCGAAGTTGTCCGAGAGCCAACAATCCGAAGTAGCAGTTCATTTCATCGTGGGGGATCGGTACGGAATCTTAGTACGTGAGGTCCTTCCAGGGTACGTTGTCTGTTGCGGAGGTTTCTGCTCTCGTCGACCAAACCGGAAGTCTTGCGTCCAGCCGAACCACACTCCGCACCTTTAATTCGGCCAGACGCACACGAGCCGCCGTAGTCGACCACACTTCGTCGACTTTGAGTCAGTGCAGTGGATCCACATCCGTGCGGCGGCGACCATCGCTAATTCGTCGTCATCGTTCCCGCCACAAAAAACCTGCGCAGGTATGTTCGTTAAGTTTTCATGGCCATGTTGACATTTTGCCCGCCCTCGTATAAACTATTGTCCGATCCGAACGTTTTGAATTAGCTAAAGTGGTATGAAAATACAAGTTTAAATTTACGTTTTTTTGAGTTTCCGTTACGTTATGAACAGAATCCTTTAAGGAACTCACTCTTGTTTCCGTTTCGTTTTCTCCACTTTGGTTTTCCGAAATTTTGTTCTCGATTCGACGGTTTTCAGGTTGTGGAAGAGTGTGAAATTTAAATTGCGAATTTAGTCGATGGCGAAGGTAACACGGTGAACATAAGACAGTTGGTTCTGATATTTTGGTGTAGCTAAAGTGGACCGTTCGAGCGAATACCCTGAGGAACGATTTCATGCTTTAGTAGCATAGTCGGGCAAGCTAACACGACTGGTGGTCTCTCGTTAACCGCGAGAGTGGCGCATAAACCACCGAGTTTGAGATTCCTCTAATCTCTCGTACGAAAACGGTTACATTGGCGCCCAACGCAAAAAGTTTTTAGATTTTGCTGTTTGGAAATTTTTAGCGCAAATTTTGGTTGATTGACAACCAAAATTAATTTAAATTATCTTTCTTGTTGCGGGTGGAGATTTGGTTCACAACCAAAATTTTTTTCGCTTATATTTTCTTTCTTTGTATATAGACTTATTTGAACTGAATTTGCTTAAGTTGAAATTATCCAACATTGAATTTGTATATATTTTTTACTTTTCTTAGATATATAGTTTAGCTGTAAAGTTTTTTTTTTTGGTTTTGGGTTTGATATTTTGGTTTGGGTTTTGAATTTTTAATCGGCAAAATGGTTAGGTGGTACATTTTACCAAATCCAGATCATTTGGAAGATGATGAATTAGATTTCGAAATCGCTTTGCGTCAGTTATCGGTTGATGAAAAGGCAAAAGCAGATGATAAGAAAAGAGAGTTGCGAAGAGTTTATAAAGAGGAGAGAAAGGAGCCAAGAAGGTACAATTCGAGTATAACGATTGAGGAAGAGATTACTGAAGTTGAAGAGAAAGTTGTACTGGTTAAAAGGAGATTAAGAAAACAATTTGATCAAGCGGACATTTCGCGACTTCGGCACTATCTCATACGAGTAGCGTCAGCTGAAGCAACAAATGAAGAGCAGATTAGGTTGAAAGAAGACTATTGCAAGAATGTGGAAGGGATTATACGCGCGTGTGACCAGAGGGTAACATACGATTCAGAGTATTCAGTAGAAGAAACAGATCAGGAGCAGCGCGGTGCAAAATCGTTGAATTGGCGTGAAATCGGTACTGATACGGAGCGAAAAAGTGACCAATCGACAAAGAAAGTCGTTGATAGGAAAGGAGCGATTCCAAAACGAAATTCAGGGGAACAATCGGAAACATCTGATATGCAAGAAAAATTTTCGAAACTCGAGACAGGGCATAGAATCAAAGGTAGTAAGCCAGAACGATTTGGGGTAAATAAATCGCAAGGGCTTGATCGTAGGTCCCGTGGGAATAAACGAGATAGCAGGGAACGTTTCGGATGCAATAAAATGCGTTCAGCAGTAGATTTTTCGTCGTCAGACGAGAGGTTTCGGGTCAGACATAATCAGGAACGGACACGGGGGTCCGATTATAAAAGTGAAGGGGAAGAATCCGGATCTAGTTACAGGTTTTCGGAAAACGCGCGTCACAGTAAGATAAAAATAGAACGAAGACACTACCATAACAGGCACAAATCTTCGTCGTCGGGTGAAAGTAGTGATCGGGAAATAGATCGGGGAAACTATCGTGACCAGTACAGGGCACCAGCGTCGAGTAGAGGTAGAGAGCGGAACGAAGAACAAAGACATCGCCGTAGCAGGTATAGACCTTCGTCGTCGGACAGCTACAGAAACACGCGGCGCGAATACCATCGGAATGGACGTTCGAAAGTAGAGAATTGGGACATATGTTTCTCTGGAGACAATCGGTCGATGCAAGTGGAGGATTTTTTAAATCGTGTTAAAAAATTAGCTAGACACGAAAGAGTAGATGAGGAGGAACTGTTAAATAGAATTCACTATAAGCTAAAGGGAGAAGCCAACGATTGGTGGTTTACGCGCGAACATCTTTGTACTTCGTGGAGAAGATTTGAAAGCGAAATTCGATTCAGGTTCGGCAACCCCAATCGCGATCGTGGCATTCGGAGTCAACTGAGGGAGTTGAAACAGAAGAAGGGAGAGACTTTCGTAGCATTTGTGACTGAGATTGAAAAGCTCAACCAATGTTTGAAAAAACCTCATTCTTCGCGAACAATTTTTGAAATTGTGTGGGAAAATATGCGGCCCCATTATAGGTCGAAATTAGCCACAATTAGGGTGCGCCATTTAGACCAGTTGTTGGACCTAAATCATCGAATAGATGCCAACGACCCGAATTTGTATCGTTCAAGCTACGGCTCCAGGAACGAGGTTCATGCGGTGGATGCACAAAACTGTTCTGACGATGAGTATTCATCACCAGAGGAAGTTATGGTAAACGTGGTTCAACGTAAGCCGAGGGAAAGTAATGAGTTACGTAATAAAGGCCCTTCTAAGACAGTACAACACCCTGAAAATATAGCAGGAGCATGTTGGAATTGTCAAAAACCAGGGCATATTTGGCGTATGTGTACAGAGCCGAAAAAAGTGTTCTGCTACGCTTGTGGCAATCTTGGGAGGACTACGAGAACGTGTGAACGTAATCACCCAGCACCATCACCGCAATTTAGTCAACGGCAACGTTTAAACTAACTGCGGGGTGTTCAACAAGGAACCAATGCACCTCGCTACCTAAAACGGTTCCAAACGTGAAAGAAGCAATGATGATTAAAGTCAATCCAAATGTCTGTCCAAAAGTTCGTGTCTCAGTTCTGGGAACCGAATTTATAGCCTTGTTAGACTCGGGTGCTAGCATAAGTGTGTTGAATTCAACGAAGCTGTTGGAAACACACGGCTTAAAGTTATTTAAGGCTAACGTGACCATAAACACAGCTGATGATACAGAACATAAGTGTCTTGGTTATGCAAATATCCCATATTTATTTGCAGGCGTAACCAAAGTTATACCTACTATTATAGTACCACAACTTTCAAAGCCCCTAATTCTAGGGATGGATTTCTGGAACGCATTCCAAATCCGTCCAGTCATGACAGGAAATGAAGGAGTAACAGACCTGGATATGGTAGGCATAGAAGGGCAACCATTGCTAAAGTTACTCGCGACTGAACACTGTTCAGAGCAAACCTTCACGGAAGAAGAGATTCGTCTCGAAATATGCTCGTTAGAGCTAACAGAACAAGAGGAAAAGTTATGGCATCGAGCTGAACCCGAAGAGGATGATTCTCTCGATGTTCCGTCATTAGAACTCCCAAGCAATCCTGAGGAAATCATTGATTCCATTGAAACGGAACATGACCTTACGGCAGAAGAGAGAAAACAACTATTGGACACTATCAAGTGTTTCCCGTTGACCAGTGAATCGAAATTAGGGAGAACGACGCTAATCGAACACGAAATTGAGGTGATCGAGGGAGGTAGAATGCGGGACTTGCCTATGTATCGGTATTCGCCGGGAATGTGGGAGAAAATTGATCAGGAGTTGGAGCGATATGAGCAGTTAGATGTCATTGAGGAATGTACGAGCGAGTTTGCCAGTCCTTTGGTTCCCGTCAAGAAACCAAATGGCAAAATTAGGGTATGTTTGGATTCGCGTCGAATAAACTCCGTTACTAAAAAAGACGCTTATCCAATGCGTAACATGAATGAAATCTTTCACAGATTGCAAAAAGCTAAATATTTTAGCATCATCGACCTTAAAGATGCCTATTTCCAAGTTCCTCTGAAGGAAAGCTCCAGGAACTTCACAGCTTTCCGAACTCCAAAAGGATTGTATCGGTTTAAGGTAGTCCCATTTGGACTTAAAAATGCTCCATTTACCATGAGCAGGCTTATGAATAAAGCTATTGGCTTTGATTTGGAACCCTATGTATTTATCTATCTAGATGACATAGTGGTAGCCACTGAAACTTTGGTGGAACACTTTCGTCTTCTAAAAGAAGTAGCAGTTCGGTTGCAAAAAGCTGGATTAACCATTTCGGTTGAAAAAAGCCGGTTTTGTAGAAAACAGGTTCGGTATTTGGGTTATTTACTTACTGAAAATGGCCTGGCCATTGACAGTGGCAAACTGGAACCGATTCTAAACTATTCTCGTCCAAAAACAATTCGTGATGTTAGACGTTTAATGGGGTTAATGGGATTTTACCAAAAATTCATTAAGAATTACAGTCACGTGACAGCCCCAATAACAGACCTGTTAAAAAAATCTAAAAGGTTCAAATGGACCGAAGAAGCGGAGAATGCACTGAGCGAATTGAAATCGGTGCTAACGTCTTCTCCGGTACTCGCAAATCCACGATACGATCAGCCATTTATAATTGAGACTGATGCGTCTCAACTTGCAGTTGGTGCTGCACTGCTACAAGAGTTTCCAGAAGGTAAAAGAATAATAGGGTATTTTAGCAAAAAGCTATCGAGCACACAGCGCAAGTACGCGGCGACTGAGAAAGAATGTCTAGCAGTTCTTCTTGCGATTGAAAATTTTAGACACTACATAGAAGGTACTACCTTCACGGTTATTACCGATGCCAAAAGCATAACGTGGTTGTTCTCGATAACGGCGGCTAACGGAAACTCGCGTTTACTTCGTTGGGCCTTGAAACTCCAGTCGTATGACTTTTCCATTCAGTACAGGAAAGGCAAAGATAACATTCTTGCTGACTGTTTATCTAGAATTGAGACAATCCAGATAACTGATAAAGATTACGCTGAATTACGCGAGAAAATAAGGCAAGGCACTGACAAATATATAGATTTTAAAATAATAGGATCAAAAATTTTCAAATACGTCCAGGACGCCGAAAAAGTTCAAGACAAGCGCTTCCTTTGGAAATATTATCCACCGGTTGACGAACGGTTGGAATTGATTAAAGCAAACCACGAACCTGCACACTTGGGTTATGAGAAAACGCTTGCAAAACTGAAAGAAAGATTCTTTTGGCCTAAAATGGCCTTCGATGCAAAGAGTTTTTGCAAGTCCTGTTTGGCATGCAAAACTTCAAAAAGTACTAACATCAATGCAACTCCACCTATGGGTTCGCAGAAGAAACACTGTGACCATCCTTGGCAATTTATAACACTGGATTATTTAGGGCCATTCCCAGCATCGGGAAAAGGGAGAAACACTTGTCTACTAGTGGTGACAGACGTGTTAACAAAATTTGTTTTAGCACAACCTTTTAGGCAAGCAACTGCCAGTTCTTTGGTGCAATTCCTAGAACAATCCATATTTTTGTTGTTCGGAGTACCAGAAATTGTTCTAACGGACAACGGTAGCCAATTTACTTCAAAAGTGTTTGGCGACCTGTTAATGCACTATGGAATCACCCACTGGTTAACACCAGCCTATCACCCTCAGGTGAATAACTCTGAAAGGGTGAATAGAGTTATAACCGCAGCAATTAGGGCGACTATCAAAGAAAACCACAAAACATGGGCAGAAAATATTCAAAATATTGCTAATGCCATAAGGAATTCAGTCCATGGTTCCACAAAATACTCGCCGTACTTTTTAACATTCGGACGAAATATGATATCGGATGGACGAGAATATGTAACGATAAAAAGCACACAAGATTCTACACAAGGGCACACTATTTCCGACGAAGAAAGAGACAAACTCTATGCCCAAGTTAGAAAAAACTTAAAAGAAGCCTACCAGAAACAGGCAAAATATTACAACTTACGGTCGAATGCAAAAGCACCAACCTACCAAGTCGGGGAAAAGGTTTTGAAGAAAAGTACCTTTCTGTCCGATAAGGGGAAAGATTTTTGCGCCAAATTGGCCCCAAAATACATGGAGGCTAAAGTGAAAACTGTTCTAGGCGACAGCTATGAGCTAGAAAGTCTTGTAGGAAAACCAATAGGTATTTTCCATGCCTCATTTCTTAAGAAATTTTAGTCGAGAAGAAAGAAGTCAAGCTATGAAACCTCTTCGGAGTGACCAAGTTAAAAAAGTAAAATAACATAAAAATACCTTCGGGGAAAACAAGATCGCTAGCTCATGCCAAAAAAAATCTCATTGAGAATGATATTGAGTGAAGCGAATAACAAAGTAGACTACTCTGACACAGTACCAAAAAAAAGCAAGATGGGAAAAGCATTACAAAAAACATTGCTCAAAATGTACTTCCTAGCAAACAGAGTTAATCTCCTACTGGGTTAGTGAACAAGCATAAATTCTATCGTATACAAACTAGAGCTACTTAAATATATGTTAGTATGTTAAAATAAATCATTATTTTTACGCATCCGACGGGAAAAGGGCGTAGATTTTTTTTTTAATAAAGTCACCGTTCCTAGAAAAAAAAGAGAAAATTAGAAAAAAAAACACAATATAACAATTTTTCGGATTCAATGGCAGTTCCTACAAAAAAGGCAAATATATTAGAAAAAAAAGAAATAAAAAAATTATAATTTGTTGGTACTCTCCTGTCATCAAATGGTCAAAGATGTTGCTCCGGGTGGTGGCGAAGGGTTCGACTCCCCACTATCACAATTGGGGGCTCAGCCGCGAATCCCAGATGAAATGTATCTAGAAAGAAAGAAAATAGTGATTAGTGTACGTTTTTGGCAGGTGCATTACCTGAACTTACCAGATTTGTCCAATTATTTCGAGAGCTATGTGGAAACACAGGCTCATTGTACAATGTTTTCTTCGTTTGACAATTGACGAAAGCTTTCACGGTTCTGTCAGATTCTGGCAGGGTTGCCGTTTATGCAAGTTTTTTTTGGTCGATGCTATAAATTATAGCGCAAGTTTTCTATGAAATATTTCAAAACAGGGTTTGATGCAGTAGATAACAAGTCGCTGTGGTTTGATTTTAAATTTGTTCATTTACCTTGAAGAGCTAATAAATCAATTAGAGAGTCAATAATAATGTTGATAATGTTGATTTAAGGCAAATTTTAAAGTTTTTGGTGGAAAATTACTAATTGTCAGATGAAATTCTGATGCTGAAAATTCTACAAATAACTAGTTTTACGTTCCGTTACACCGTTTTTAGTAGAAATCTATCGATAGGTTGGATAAATTCCAATAAATAGATACATAGATTCAGCTTGCATAAATGGGTAGCTCGGTTAGGTTTGTTAGATCAACAAAAGCGTAATTTGCTTATTGATTTCTTAGATCTCAATCTTTTTAGAAATGTATCTGTAGGGTTATGAAAATTTGATCAATTTTTCCCATTGATCAAATTTTCATAAATTTGAGTGGAGTGATGTAACGTATTTTAGAATTTTAGGTAATCTGTCATCAAAACCTAGTTAGTTTCATTTTAACGTGTGCTGAAATAATTCCAGCATGAAACATTTCGAAAAGCCGCCACACAACTTGAGCTTTATATAATTGTTTAGGTGTGGTATGAACATGAAGTTCAGCCAGTCACCGCATGGTGGCGGGTGAACATACACAAAAGGTATCGAAGTATATAGCCGCCATACCAAAGAACTTTACCGCCTTCGCATGGGCGCGGACATGTTCCGAATTAAACCGCCAAATCGGTACAATAGACCGAGGTTTCGTGGTTTGAAACCATTTCACACTCGTCCACTTCGCAAAAGAATCGGCTGGAGAACAGAAGTTCGCTAAAAGTTTCCTCAAGTGATTTCAAGTGATGGTGTTTGAATTAAAATAAGTTCAAGGTAATTTTTGAATTTTAAGTTAAAGGAGAGTGAGTTGTAACAAAGTAATTTTAATTTGTCCATATAGATTTAAATTTTCGGTGTTACTAAAACACTTCTAAAGTGAATTCTGTTCTGGTGTTTCGGAAAGATTTGAGTACAAAGGTAATTTTTGGATATTTTAGTTTTTGAACATTTAATTAATTTGCGTTCGCGTTGGACAGCAGCGCTCGTCCAAGGAGCGTTTTGTACGGGCTGGATTTTGCTGGTATTTTGCGCTCGTGTGCCGCGCTAAGGCCCGCCGTCTCGGTAGTCAAACGGAGTTGGTGGTTTCCGTTATCACGTTTGCGAAGTTGTCCGAGAGCCAACAATCCGAAGTAGCAGTTCATTTCATCGTGGGGGATCGGTACGGAATCTTAGTACGTGAGGTCCTTCCAGGGTACGTTGTCTGTTGCGGAGGTTTCTGCTCTCGTCGACCAAACCGGAAGTCTTGCGTCCAGCCGAACCACACTCCGCACCTTTAATTCGGCCAGACGCACACGAGCCGCCGTAGTCGACCACACTTCGTCGACTTTGAGTCAGTGCAGTGGATCCACATCCGTGCGGCGGCGACCATCGCTAATTCGTCGTCATCGTTCCCGCCACAAAAAACCTGCGCAGGTATGTTCGTTAAGTTTTCATGGCCATGTTGACATTTTGCCCGCCCTCGTATAAACTATTGTCCGATCCGAACGTTTTGAATTAGCTAAAGTGGTATGAAAATACAAGTTTAAATTTACGTTTTTTTGAGTTTCCGTTACGTTATGAACAGAATCCTTTAAGGAACTCACTCTTGTTTCCGTTTCGTTTTCTCCACTTTGGTTTTCCGAAATTTTGTTCTCGATTCGACGGTTTTCAGGTTGTGGAAGAGTGTGAAATGGTTTCAAACCACGAAACCTCGGTCTATTGTACCGATTTGGCGGTTTAATTCGGAACATGTCCGCGCCCATGCGAAGGCGGTAAAGTTCTTTGGTATGGCGGCTATATACTTCGATACCTTTTGTGTATGTTCACCCGCCACCATGCGGTGACTGGCTGAACTTCATGTTCATACCACACCTAAACAATTATATAAAGCTCAAGTTGTGTGGCGGCTTTTCGAAATGTTTCATGCTGGAATTATTTCAGCACACGTTAAAATGAAACTAACTAGGTTTTGATGACAGATTACCTAAAATTCTAAAATACGTTACAAGACCGATATCGAAAATGAAGCCACCATGAATGAAATCACGACTGTTGAAATTCTAACTGCCATCCGCACCAGTGCCTCCAGAAAATCGCCAGGGCCTGATGGATTGCAGAAAGAATTCTACCTACGAACTTTTGACGTCATGCACCGTGAATTAAACTTGGTGTTGAATGAGGCTATCAGATCAAACATTCCAGCCCAGTTCGTCGATGGGGTAATCGTACTGGCGAAAAAACGAGGGGCAGGCGACACCGCTCGTGCGTACAGGCCAATAAGTCTGATAAATTACGACTATAAAATTCTCTCTCGGATCCTCAAACAGCGTCTTGAAAACGTTCTTCGTTCCCACAGCGTGCTGACCGACGTGCAAAAATGTTCAAACCCAAACAGGAATATTTTTCAAGCCACCCTGGCCTTGAAAGATAAGATCGCTCAACTAAAAGCCAACAAGCGAGGAGGAAAATTGGTTTCATTCGACCTCGACCACGCGTTTGACCGAGTCAATCACAACTTTTTGTTTCACACCATGCGATCGCTGGGTTTCAACGCGGCTCTGGTAGAGCTACTTTCCCGCATAGCAGCAGCATCATCATCGAGGCTGCTAATCAATGGACACCTGTCGGCACCCTTCCCCATCCAGCGATCAGTTCGGCAGGGTAATCCTCTGGCCAGCCATCTCTTTGGAATCTACCTGGAACCGCTTCTACGACGCCTAAAACAGGTGTGTGGAACGGATCTAATGGTTGCATATGCAGACGACATCAGCGCCATCGTCAGTACCGCAAACCAGCTGAACGAAATGCGGGCTTTGTTCAAGCGATTCGAACGAGTCGCAGGCGCCCACTTGAACGAATCAAAAACAACAGCAATTGATGTGGGGTTCACGGTAAATCAAATATCAGTACTGTGGCTCAGGACCGAAAACAGTATAAAAATCTTGGGTATAATTTTTACCAACTCGGTCAGGGAAATGACATCGCTAAACTGGGACATCCTCACGACGAATTTTGCTCGCCAAGTATGGATGCACTCGCTGCGCATGCTGACCCTACACCAAAAAGTCACACTACTAAATACCTTCATTTCATCGAAGATGTGGTACATGGCAGCAAATTTACAACCGACAACAGCTCAAGTGGCTAAACTTACAGCTACCATGCGGTCCTACCTCTTCCGTGGCGCATGTCCGACAGTACCTATGCAGCAACTAGCACGCAGCAAAGATCACGGCGGTTTAAAACTACAACTGCCTGCGATAAAATGTAAAGCGCTGCTGATAAATTGCCACTTACAAGAGATTGAATCCCTCCCCTATTACTCTTCCTTCCTTTACCAAGCAAATCCACCGCGAGCAATTTCTCTTCCCTGCCTAAAAACTATCCTAGCAAACATCCCAACACTTCCTATCCAAATTCTCGGAAGCCCAACCACCGATCTAATTACCCGCTTCTTCATTGAGCGCACCGACAGAGCCAAAGTGGCAATTTCCAACCCGGGAGCAAACTGGAGACGCATATGGAAGAATATATCCTCCCGTGCGCTTCTTCCCGAGCAACGCAGTATATTGTTCATGTGGGTAAACCAAAAAGTCTCACACAGACGACTACTACACACTATGAGGAGAACAGAAGGTGAGAACTGCCTGTACTGTGTAGAACCAGTGGAAACCATACAGCATAAATTTTTCGAGTGCGACAGAGTACAAGAGGTTTACACACTACTACGAGAAAAAGTGCTGGTGGTGACCGGCGGACGGCGTTTACAAAACGACGAATCGATGAGACCTTCATTAGAACGATTTACGGCGACAACAAGAACAAAAGTCCTCAAACTTTTGTTTTGCTACATCTCCTTCATTCAGAACAACCTAGACGTTAGGGTGAATGCAAGTAATTTGGACTTCGAGTTTCAAATTCTTAATTAACACCAAAACAATTCATTTTGTGATAACATTTTAACTATAACAAAACCGACAAATAAACATATTTTACAAAAAAAAAAAATTGAGTTGAATAGTCTATCGGCCCAGGCGATAATTCAAACATTTACTTGTTTTAATTCAAGCAAAATAAAAAAGATGGGTGGGTAATGTCTAGGACATAACCGGAGTGTCGTGACTACTCGTTTGACTTGTAATTCAAATCGAATGATAATCAATGAAATATGTGGGAATGTTTCAAGTTATTCTTTATAATAATTATGGTGGTTTGAAAAGAACCTTTATTGTTGGCGTCTGCGTTGATAGGGGATGCGCTGGATTCTATGCTCGTTGAGAATTCATTCATGAAGTGAACAAATTTCATACTTTCTTGCTTTGAAATATCAATGTTAAAATCTCTCGAAACAACCATCGGAATCTTTTTTCTAGCGTACAGAAATGAATCACGCTTACCGAAAAACTAGGGGCGGGTAATGTCCGGGACATAACCGCGATGATCATATTCTTAAAATTCTGCTTGTATCTCTTTCGAATGGCTAAATTTTCGTTAATCTATTCAGTAAAACAATTTTATTATCGAGTTCTCCGCATTGAATACAGGTCAATAAGCATCTGTCAATACTCAATAAGAGTTAGTAGTTTGCGGAAAATTTATGTCGATAAAAGTTAAGGAATGCACGTTTTAGTCAAGATCTTTTAAGGTTGTACAGAAAACTTTCACACAAAATAATTGTCCTACGTCAATACCCCGATCATGTTTCGGACATTACATACCCCAAATTTTTCTCATTTCTTTCAAAATTTCAATTTTAAACGCAAATATCATTTCATATAATGATTTCAACAAGCAGATAATGTACTTATATGACAGGTGGTAATGTTTTGAAGCGGTTTTAGTGGTGGTAACGACATAATATCGTGTATTTGACATTTTACAATGATTCTCCTTAACCCCACAAAACCACGGGGTTGGCAGCAGAGGGTTAAGTTGTTTGGAAGAGATGACAGTTATTATATGATAACTAGAAATATACAATTGCTCTATAAATTGCAAAGTTATTGACGTGTTGACCTGAAAATCTGTCATTTCATTCATATAGGAACAATCATTGAAATTATGTCAATTTATGCTTTGCAAGATTTTAAATAACTTCGAATTGTGGTCACGACACCCCTGTTATGTCATATACATTACCAACCCATCTTTTTACTGCGTACATGCATCTTTCCCCTTTCGCAGCTCACTCCGAATGAGCACGCTTCGCAAGGCGTTCCTATTTATTGACTTTACAATGCAGATGGAAGGCCATCCTTTTGTTCGACAAATGAAAATATTTTCATCATTCGTTTTGGTTGAGCTTTCGCTTAGTGGCAGAGTTGCGACATTCACTGATTTTCTTGGAAGGATTTGCAAAAACCTTCGGGTTTGTAGATTAGAAAAACATTTTATTATGATTCACTGGTATAAGTACAGAATTAACAAGCGCAAACTTAGTACTAGTTAATAAAAGAAACTTTCTAATTCAATTCTTTTTCCATTTTGCATTCGTCCTAATAAGGACGGTTTGTAGATAACTATGTTGATACAAGACGACAGTTTGCTTCGAACAGTCAGTCAGAGAGGTTCGTTTTTCGCGGCTCTCTTGAGTTTGTGTTTTTCTAGTCTAGTCTGAGTTTGTGTTTTTATGATGAAATGGGTGCTACGCCATCCGGACATATAGTTTTCAGTTGCTAGTTTCTAGTTATTGCTAGTGGTGGATATGTTTTGATCCACTGAAAATTGGCTAGCATATATGAATATCTACTGCTAAACATATAGAGCCAAGTAGTCAGGTGTTGCGAAAATTAGATGATAGGGAGAAATTGTATATACTGACGTTATGTTGTAGTTTTTTTTTCAATTTGTTTATTTGATAAGGCACGTATGCGTTAGCTTAAAGGTGCCATTTTTTCATTGTTTTGCATTTTGAATTTCTTAAAACTAGGGGGTTACACATTTCAATATTATTTTGTTTTATATAATGAAACTAAAAAAAACTTTACAGCTAACTTATACATATAAAAGAGGGTATAATATAATATTCGTAAGATTTGGGGGACGGGTCATTTTGTGTGTTCTTTGTATAGTAATTCACTTTATGATTTTTAGAGGGGAGATTGTAGGAGAAATTAATTATTAACTAAGCGGAACATTTTAAAAGCTTATTATACTAGAAATAACTAGAGAGAGTGGTTCAAGATTAGGAGGAAGTTTTGGGAAGATATTCAAGGGGAGAAGAGAGTGAAGTCATGCATCTGTGTATCAGAGACATGGGAGAGATGGTGGACAAGGCTGAACGGGGGGGGGGGGATATAAACTTTCAGTTTCCGGCATCAGGAATCAACGGCCAGGATTACAGATTCGAACGGATGCATCGAGTATTGGGACGCCGGGCGGTTTTCCTCGAGTCGGCAGGGGTTCCTCCAGACGATTTCGTAGTACGGCTCAGATACGGATCGGAAACACACCGCGTTGCGCGTGTGATGTTGTACTGTAGATCTCGTGTTGTTGGTTCATTCGACAGATGTTTTGTCTCGTCTTGGAGTCGTATCAAACCATCGTTGGGGTACGGTAGGCGGAAGAGGGCACTTCTGGGAATGATAAGAGAAAAGATAGGGGCATTTAAATTTGGATATTGATGGTTTTGAGGAACGTGTATATAAGGGACATGTAGAGAATATCGCGGCTTCCTAGTACATCTCGAACCGGGACATTGGGTGATCTTCCTCGGGCCCGAAGAGAATCGAATAGTTGAGATCTGGCAGAACAGTACTCGGCGCATGCCCAGACAACAAGCCCAGTTCGATTTCGTGATAACCGTCGCCACAAGCGCAGATACCGTTATCCACGAGCCCAATACGCCGGAGATGTGCGTCCAGCGTGTAGTGATTGGACATGAACCGAGACATCACGCGAATGAAATCCCGACCCACATCCATCCCTCTGAACCAAGGTTTCGTCGATACCTTAGGGATTATCGAATGTAGCCACCTTCCCAGTTCACCATTGCTCCATGAAGTTTGCCAACTTTCGAGGGTTCTCTGATGAGTGATATTGAAAAATTCGCTGAAGCTAATTGGTCTTTCATATATGTCACCTTGTAAAGCGCCCGCCTTAGCTAAAGAGTCCGCTTCTTCATTACCTGGAATGGAGCAATGCGAGGGAACCCAAACTAAAGTAATCTTGTACGTTCTTACAGACAAAGCACGCAGGCGCTCCCAGATTTTCCCCAGAAAATATGGAATGTGCTTTCTAGGTTTCATTGAACGGAGAGCCTCGATTGAGCTGAGGCTATCCGAGACAATAAAGTATTGATCGGTGGGCAAAGTATCAATGATCCCAAGGGTATACTGAATAGCAGCAAGTTCTGCGACGTAAACTGAAGCAGGATCATTGAGTTTGAATGAGGCGGTGAGGTTTTGATTGAGTATATAGAGAAGCCAGTGGAGCCGTCGAGGCTTGACCCGTCGGTGTAAAACATCTTGTTGCAGTCGACTTCTCGAAGTTTAGAATACAGTTGAATCAGAAGCATGAAAGAGATTGACACGGTTGGGATAGTATGAAGAAGGATTGATATTTTGTGCCATGTAATCGAAGTACAAGGACATAAATCGGGTTTGAGAATTGAGCTCGACAAGCCTTTCGAAATTTGCAATTACTGACGGGTTCAAGATATCGCATCGGATGAGCAATCGATATGAGAGTTCCCAAAATCGATTTTTCAGCGGAAGGACGCCCGCCAGCACTTCTAAACTCATCGTATGTGTCGAGTGCATGCAACCCAAAGCAATACGCAAACAACAATATTGGATTCGCTCTAGTTTGATGAAATATATGTTCGCAGCGGAGCGGAAACAGAAACTCCCGTACTCCATCACCGACAATATTGTTGTTTGGTACAGCCTGATCAGGTCTCCTGGGTGGGCACCCCACCATGTTCCGGTTATTGTACGGAGAAAGTTGATCCTTTGCTGGCACTTCTGTTTCAGATACCAAATGTGACATCCCCAGGTTCCTTTAGAGTCGAACAAGACCCCGAGATATTTGAATGTTGAAGCCTGAGCAATAGTTTGACCCATTAATTGAAGCTGTAGTTGCGCTGGTTCACGCTTCCTTGAAAATACGACTAGCTCAGTTTTCTCCGTGGAGAACTCGATACCTAGCTGGAGGGCCCAAGCAGACAAATTGTCCAAGGTATCTTGCAATGGTCCTTGCAGATCGACGGCTTTGGGACCTGTAATAGAGACCACACCGTCATCTGCAAGCTGCCTTAGCGTGCAGGAATTGACAAGACATTCGTCAATGTCATTCACGTAAAAGTTATAGAGAAGGGGGCTTAGAGATGAGCCCTGGGGAAGACCCATGTAGCTAATTCGAGATGTCGATAAATCACCATGCGAAAAATGCATATGTTTTTCAGACAGCAAGTTTAGCAAAAAGTTGTTTAAAGTCGGTGAAAGACCATGCTGGTGCAGCTTCTCAGAAAGAATTTTGATAGAAACTGAATCAAAAGCCCCCTTTATATCTAGGAAAACTGATGCCATCTGCTCTTTGCTAGCATAAGCCATTTGAATTTCTGTTGAGAGCAACGCAAGACAATCGTTCGTCCCTTTGCCTTTGCGGAAGCCAAATTGTGTATCTGACAGTAAGCCATTTGCTTCAACCCAATTATCGAGGCGAAACAAGATCATTTTCTCGAACAACTTTCGGATACAGGACAGCATCGCAATCGGTCGATACGGATTGTGGTAGGAGGCTGGTTTTCCTGGTTTTTGAATGGCGATGACCTTCACTTGCCTCCAGTCATGAGGGACAATATTACCCTCAAGAAACTTATTAAATAAATTCAACAAGCGTCTCTTGGCAGAGTCTGGCAGATTCTTTAACAAGTTAAATTTGATTCTGTCTGGCCCTGGGGCTTTATTGTTACATGATAAGAGAGCAAGTGAGAACTCCACCATCGAAAACGGTGTTTCGTTCGCGTTGTTGTGAGGGGACGCGGCGTGCCGGGGCGGAATCCGGACAAACCTTCTTGGCAAAATCGAATATCCAACGGTTTAAATATTCCACGCTCTCATTAGTACTGTTTCGGTTTCGTAAACGCCGGGCCGTACTCCAAAGAGTGCTCATCGATGTTTCTCTCGTTAGTCCGTCGACGAACCGGCGCCAGTAGCTACGTTTTTTGGCTTTCATCAAACTCTTCATGCGCGTTTCTGCCATCGCGTACTGTCGGTAGCTAGCTGGCAGCCCGTCGTCCCGGAAGGTCTTATACGCAGCGGCCTTCTCCGCGTACACGTCTGAGCACTCTTTGTCCCACCATGGATTGGGAGGGCGCCCGCGTGAATTCGCGTCTGGTACGCGTTTAGTCTGAGCTTGAATCGCGGTATCGAGAATCAAGCCAGCCAGGAACCCGTACTCTTCCTCCGGAGGAAGCTTTCGAGTGCACTCGATTTTGTCGGATATCGCGGACGCGTAGCTCTTCCCATCAATATTTCGGGTGAGGTCATACGAAACATTGATTGTATTCGGTGGCCCTGAACCGTTAGCAATATTAATTACGATTGGCAGATGGTCGCTGCCGTGGGGATCAAAGACTACCTTCCACATGCAGTCTAACTGCAGCGATATCGAGCAGAAGGACAGGTCTAAGGCGCTCGGACGCAGTGGAGGGGCAGGAATCTGTATCATTTCACCCGTATTCAAAATGGTCATATTGAAGTTGTCGCAAAGCTCATGGAGTAGGGTAGATCGATTATCGTCATGAAGGCAACCCCATGCTCTGAGGTTCTAGGGGGGATGTAGGTGGAAGCAATGCAAAGGTCTTTGCCTTTAATTCTGGTTTGGCAAGCGACAACTTCAATGCCTGGTGTCGAGGGGAGGTCGATCCGATTGAAAGAATAGTACTTTTTAATCCCCAAAAGTACTCCCCAAAAGTACTCCTACTAAGAGTCTTCTCGATCCAAGCGAATAATATTAAAATCGTGGAAGTGTAGGGTTATTTCTGAAGTGAGCCATGTCTCGCATAGGGCAAATGCATCGCATTTCAAATTATTTAGTAAGATTTTAAACGAATCGATTTTCGGGATAATGCTTCTGCAATTCCACTGTAGAACAGTGATTAAATCCTTGACCTCGTTTGATGAATTAGCCATCGAAGGATACAATCGCTGAAAGAAGGGGCCATTTCGCAGTGAACTGCATCAAAAATGTTTTTACTGCGGGGAGAAAGCTTATCAAGATACTTTTAAGGGGGTCAGAAATGTTTAACGCTGTAAGAATACGGTCCACAATGTCAGAGAAATTTATTAAGCCAGCACTGTTTTCTTTCTCTGGCTGAGATATGGGAACACTTGGGGTTTTTGATGTTCCTGGAAGTGCTGGGAACTCCTTTTCTGAGCTCAGGTTACTGAGACCGGGAGCGACTTGCTTCAGTTTTGCACCAGTACTTCCTTGAGTAGTTATTTTAGGGGGACCATGAAGAGACACCTTCTGGCCTTTACGACGAAGCTTGGAAGAGGAAATGTTCTTCCTTTTTCTACTACTTCTAGGCACAGCAGAAGATGTTCCCTCCTGGGGTTCATCACAGTCGCCTTCGTCAGTAGACAAATTGGTAAAGATGTTCGTAGAGACAGGTGGCGTAGCTATCTTAAGCATTTCTGCAAAAGATCGCTTAGAGCCTCCCTGAAGGGAACGCTTAAGATTTTCCTCGCGCTGTTTGTACGCGGGACATGAAGGGAGATCATGTGGGTTTCCCCCACAGTAGAGACACTTTTCGACATCTCTACCACAGGAATCATCCGCATGATTCCCACCGCATTTCCCACAGCGGGCTTTATTGCTACAATGGGAGGTTGTGTGTCCCAATTGTTTGCAATTAGTACAGTTCAAAACCCGCGGCACAAAGAGGCGAACAGGTAGACGAACCTTGTCAAAGAGGTTGTAATTGGGCAGGGCAGAGCCGGCGAAGGTCACCCGATAAGAGCCTGAGTTGACGTATATTTTCTTGCCGTCAGCTGCGACTGATGCTGAATGCAAACGTTTACATTCCAGTATCTTCACTGGCTTAAGCATGGGGTCTTTGAAACAGCCAGTCCCATATTTTAGCAGGTCCTCGCAATTCAGACTCGAATCGGAAACGACCCCACTGACTTCAACCCTGCTAGCTGGAATATACACCCTGTACTCCCTCGTAAAAGGCTCGTAGCCAGCAATATCGTTTGCCTGAGTTGAACTGTTAACCACCACCCGAAGCTTATCAGGGCGAATTTTCGATATTTCTGTCACGGCCGAATACCGATCCGTCAGAACTCGAGAAATCTGCAACAGATTCAAACACTTTTTTTTGGTCCGAAAGAAGATCACAAATGGCCCGGTTGCCGAGCTCGGATATATCTTGAGCCGGGGAGCCGATTTTATTTCGACGTCCATCTCACCTTGAGATGAACCGCCGTCAGGGGAAGTCATTTTTGCACGGGCCTATTGCCCAGTGCACGTTATTAAGACAACCAAGAAGGGGAAACGAAAACTAATACTTAGCTTGTGTAGGTAACGGTATCCAGACGGCTTACTAGAAGAACACTGCTTCACTTCACTGACCGGCTAACGGTACTTAGAAACAGAAACACAAAAGAAGGGAAAAAATACTGAAACCTCAACTAGGCGTAGAGTGTGCAAATAACCTTGAACGCGGATAAACACTATTTGTCGCTATAGAGTGTACGGACCGATGACAAAAGACTTCTATCTCGACTGAGTGCTCGATAACGAATGTTATGTTGTAGTGTGTAGACTAAAAAGTTCCAACAGAAGCAATTGATATTCCGTGGGAGAAATAAATAGATGGTGGATTACGTGGTGCATTTATGTTGGAAGATAGCAACAGTGTTAGTGCTTGAAGAAAGAATGAAATATATGCTGTTGTTGTTGCTTGATCCCGGGGCTGAGTCGGGCCCTAGCTCCGGTCGCAGCCAGCTCATCCATGTTCACGGTGGTTGGGTGGTGATTTAGTTTCGCCTCAACAAAAACCTTATTAATGTACTTTGCCTGCAAGACCATCAGGATAAGTACCCTTTCTTTTAATTTTTAACTCATTGTACTAAGTTGTATTCCCGTACACGGGAACGCGTAATCGTCTATAATATACTCATATTATGAAGACTTTTTCTTCATTGGGTCCGATCTGCGAATAAGGACCCTCTTTTTTCGCTTGCTCTTTCGATTGTTTCCGCGAAACCATAAAACTTTTTAAAAATTTATCGGTATGTTCGAAAGATCAAGGTTTTTACTAGCTTATTATGCATATAGTTTACGGAAAATTAGAAAGGTGACCGAGTAATTCGCGGAAGAGAGGGTAAACAAAGAGAGACTCTCTTTTGCGGGGTGGACCTGTTGAGGAGGAAGTCTTCATAGCTGATATTGAGATGGCGTCTATTTGTGTGTGTGCCGCTGAAGAAACTTTGTCATATAATGGCTGTAATTGTGGTTGCTGCTGGAGAAGAGCGAGTAGATGATGATCTGAATGTTCGTTCTCTCTCTCCCTCTCTCGCCCCACCGAGCATGTAAGTGGCTATACGCGACGCGATCCTCTATCAGCGTCTCTTTTTTCGAAGGTGAAACTGAGTTCTCTTCTATTATGTTTAGGGTCTCTTACACGAATACTACTGACAAAAGTGGGCAGGGTATGTATATGGTGTGTAGAATGTGTTAAATGTGTGCAGGTCTTCGAATTGTTTGGCGGCTCAGTTCGGAACTTTGGAAGTGGCAGCAACGAATACATAATGTAATCATATGCGAATAGCTCAGAATGGTGTTATTGTATGTGTTCGGAGAACAAACACAGTTCTTTATTCTTCTTCACAGATTGCAGATCTCCGACCATCTCCATACATACAAATTTAAATATGTTTTGATAGACATTAAAATATTTATATTTTTAATTTAATCGGTGTGTTTCGCATCAATCGTGTAGGCATCAAGGGTCTTGGTTTCGGTATATCGACTGTCTTAGGGATACTGTTTCAAATACAAAATCGAACCACCTTGACTGACATTCGTTGTTTTTAAATTATAGTGGGAATGGTCCAAATTGGATCTTTTGTGAAATGTTGTTCAAAGGCGTATGGACACAATCTGGTAAGGGCTATCTCAGAACTAAATGGTAAATCAGTAAAGCTAGCATAAAAAAAATTAATTAAAAGTTATTTACAAAATGACAGGCAAGATTATATTCTATAGATCAATAACCCTTACCAGGTACGAATTGGACCAGATCCTTCAGAATTATCATTGAGATAAAGTTTCTTTGTTTCATTTCTTAAATTACATTCACTATATGTTAAGACGTTATATATTTTTATATTCATTGTGTACATTGTGCTTGTAATATCCATTTCATCTATTTTGACATTAGATTCATTGCATTGGTTTGATGTATTTTGTTGAATGGAGTATGGAAGGCGTATCAACTGTTATCATGATACACCACATTTAAATATTTTGATCTCTTGTTTTGTATTAATTGTTATATGGTATTGATATATTTACTATATTCCTTTTATTTACTTAATATATTTATTAAATTATCCATATTTACAATAGCACTTACAATCATCAATTACAATGTAAGATTAAGATTAGCTCATTACTAATTTTTTTCACATGAATTTTCTTCATTGCATCCATTATATTCACATTATTAATAGGCAATATCGTCATTATCTCAATGTTGTTCATCATCTCACCATCACCATTGCATTACTCAAACAGTTACCGTTTATCATTGGAATGAGATCCTCTGTTTTATTATATTATATTATATTACACTATGTTATATTGTATTATGTTGTGTTATATTATGTTATATTATATTATGTTATATCGTATTATATTGCATTATTTTATATTATATTATTCTGAGTTATATTATACACTCAGGTTTTCTATCAACGCGTATTCTTTAATTTACGTGGTTTTCATTTACGCACATTTTTCATTTTACGCGGTTTTCATTTCCGCGGCCTATATTATATTATATTATATTATATTATATTATATTATATTATATTATATTATATTATATTATATTATATTATATTATATTATATTATATTATATTATATTATATTATATTATATTATATTATATTATATTATATTATATTATATTATATTATATTATATTATATTATATTATATTATATTATATTATATTATATTATATTATATTATATTATATTATATTATATTATATTATATTATATTATATTATATTATATTATATTATATTATATTATATTATATTATATTATATTATATTATATTATATTATATTATATTATATTATATTATATTATATTATATTATATTATATTATATTATATTATATTATATTATATTATATTATATTATATTATGTTATATTATATTACAGGTTTTATTATTTTTTTCAATCAGGTATGAACAAAATATCCATTATATTTATCGATATTGAGCTATTTGTCTACTATGCTATATTACATCTTATACAATAAATTTAATGCACTGGGAGGAGCTGGGAGCACCAGGGTATCATATAAATTGAGGACTGGACAAAGGAACGTGGATAGCCAGCCTAAGTCACTTGAAGAAAACTTGTTTTCTTCAAAAGGTCTGATATGAGTTTGACGAACCCTTCTCAAAACAAACCATCAGGTGGGTAAAGCAGGTATAGCTAAATTTTTTACCTTTTGACTAGAGTATTATTGTTGGAAGGGACACTTTATTACCAACGGGTGCGAGTAAGCGCTTCGGCTTACGGACCCGCCCAAACCTTTTGATTTCCCTTCATTAACAGCAATAATGCGAAGGTTTCACGATAAACTATTTCGGGGCTACCGTAAGTCTACCCGCATCCATTGGAAAAACCTTGAGTTGATGGTGGCTTAATATCACATCACATCACAACCATGTTGATACAAGACAAGAATCTTTTGAAACAATTCAAATCTTGCCGACGATTGTTTTTACTGTGTACATTAGAGTGACAGAAAAAAATGACCCCCATCGGCCCACCCCTGAGTCGATTCCTAGTCCCACCAGGAGTGTCTACTCCAAATTTGAGCCAAATCGAACAAGTCTAGCTACCGGACCAACGTGCTTGAAGTTTGTATGGGATTTTTCGACAATTTACATGGAGAAAACCCTCTTGCTCACATTTTCGCCGCTAGGTGGCACTGTATACATCAGATTATCACCAAAAGTGAAACTTTAGAAGACAATTTTATTATTTACAACTTTGTTGAAGACTGCAAAGCGATCCGACTCCAATAGGAAAAGTTATTAAACTTTTAACGAAGTGATGTCTGAGTCAGTTTTGCATGGGGCCTAGCAGTGCATGGGGCCTAGCAGTGCATGGTAGTGTATCAGTACTAGGTTCTAACAAACTAAACATTTTTATGGAATAATGGTTAGATCTAGCTAAATAGTATGTTCGGAAGAATTGTAGTACATAATACGAGTTATGTTTTGGTTAGAAAATTGTAGTTCCACATCTGACCGCATAGATGGCGCCAACACTAACTTTTCAACGAAGAGAGATAGAAATTAGGTGTCTTCTACAAAGTTGTAGAACAAGAATATTGCAGTAATTCTTCCAAACATTTCGATATTCTATCTCTCTCTGTTGAAAAGTTAGTGATGGCGCCATCTATGCGGTCACAGATTGAACTAAAATTTTCTAACCAAAGCATAGCTCGTATTATGTACTGCAATTCTTCCGAACATACTATTCAGCTAAATATAACCATTAATCCACAAAAATGTTTAGTTTGTTAGAACCTAGTACTGATACACTATCATGCACTGCTAGGCCCCATGCAAAACTGACTCAGACATCACTTCGTTAAAAGTTTAATAACTTTTCCTATTCGAGTCGGATCGCTTTGCAGTCTTCAACAAAGTTATAGACAATAGAATTATCTTCTTAAGTTTCACTTTTGGTGATAATCTGATGTATACAGTGCCACCTAGCGGCGAAAATGTGAGCAAGAGGGTTTTCTCCATGTAAATTGTCGAAAAATCCCATACAAACTTCAAGCACGTTGGTCCGGTAGCTAGACTTATTCGATTTGCTTCAAATTTGGAGCAAGTAATCCTGGTGGGACTAGGAATCGACTCAGGGGTGGGCCGATTGTGTTTTCAAAAATTCATTATTTTTCTGGGCAGTCTAGTGTACATACATCTTTCTCCTTTCGCAGCTCACTCCGAATGAGCACGCTTCGCATCAAGGCGTTCCTATTTATTGACTTTACAATGCAGACAAATGAAAATATTTTCATCATTTGTTTTGGTGTAGCTTTCGCTTAGTGGCAAAGTTGCGACATTCACTGATTTTCTTGGAAGGATTTGCAAAAACCTTCGGGTTTGTAGATTAGAAAAACATTTTATTATGATTCACTGGTAAAAGTACAGAATTAACAAGCGCAAACTTAGTACTAGTTAATAAAAGAAACTTTCTAATTCAATTCTTTTTCCATTTTGCATTCGTCCCAATAAGGACGGTTTGTAGATGACTATGTTGATACAAGACGAGAATCTTTTGAAACAATTCAAATCTTGCCTACGATTGTTTTTACTGCGTACATACATCTTTCCCCTTTCGCAGCTCACTCCGAATGAGTACGCTTTGCAGCCTTCGATATTTTGGTGGCAATTTTAGTGGAAGTTACTACCGCCTTTTCCGTGACTGCGTTTCTTAGCCTTTGGCTTTTGGCCTTCTCACCGCCACCAAAGTTTTTCTTCTCTCCGGTGGTAGCCGATTTGATTGGTCGTCCGATGCAGCTTCTCACGACCACGCACGTCTGTTATGCACTGCGTCTTACACACGTCTGGCTTTGAGAAAAGCTGCGACACCCCTATTTATAGGTTTTATCATTAATGTTGATTCTCATTTAAAGTAGTTTTTGAACTATTTAAACAAATTTTATATAGCAAACAACGTATCGCTAGCAAGCGTTGAACGTTTTCCTCCCGATTTATGAAACAAGATTGGCAATCCGTTTAGTAGAAGAAAAGTTATTAAGGTTCAAAATGTACGTAACGCTTTCGCTAATATGCACTACTATCGCTTTCTCGCTCGTTCTCGTGGCGTGCATGAGCCTTTCCTTTCCGTCCGGCTTCTAATGGCTTAACCAAAACTAATATGCCGGCTTTCCCCCACCAACGGCTCTCGTCAAGCAACCCAATACGAATAATCATAGGAACAAACATGTAGTGGACCTATATATAAACTTTTCATTATTTTATTGTTCATTTGCTGCACCATTTTGACGGCTCTGTGCGGGATGAGCTGAAAATTTTCACTTTTCCAAGTCGTTTTCGAAAGATTTTTCAAAACACTATTTTTCCGTTGATAATGAATGTCCTACATATTCCAAAATTTAAAACAAAATTGGTACAAATATTTTCGACAAAATGCCGAAGAAATTGATTAAATCCATTCAGTACAACAAAAGATATAAGCGTTCAAAATCTTACATCATTTTTCTTCCGAAATTTTGAAAAGGGTCCCCTATATTGAAAGGCAAGTCGTTAGTCACGACAAAAATACAAGATTTATTCTCGTAATGGGAATGTAAATAGTTCTGTTGCATCAGTTGTGAAAAGTAGAATTCAATGCCAGTTTTACCACACCTGTAAATCGGTCGCAAGAAAAAAAAATTCATTTTATTCTTTTGGAAATTACTCTGAAATGCCTTTAGATTGGCCCGCTGAAATATTCTTGTTTACGAAGAAAACTGAAGTTATTTTTTACGCAAATTGTGTCATCGATCGCGATGTACATCGAATTGGAGAGTAACTGCATTTACGAACACGAACTTTTGTGATGAAAATTCGGTTTGTTGTCTCATGCACCTCATTTTGGTTTGCAAAATCTTCGGTCATCTCAAATCGCAAACACTTTAAAAATTGCATACTTTTAGCCCCTCCCGAAACAAAATCCTGGCTACGGGCCTGACATCAGGCCCCTTTATTGAAAGTTGCGTACCACTAACCCAAGGCAATACAGGGATATTCCTTTCCGGGAATACCCTGGATTGATCAGGAATTGAACCCGATATCTTGTTATATCAGAAGAAGTTACCAAGCCCCCACTCAACGAACCAACTCCGTTATTGTCGCTATCGCAGCAATAACCGAGGTTGACTCTATTGTCGAGCTAAGCCAGCAAAGCATCTTCATCATCAAATCAGACCCCGATCACAAAAAAGTCTAAAAGCTTCAATTCAACCCGATGAGCTCTTAGTACTGGTCACCATGTTCGATTTCAAGTTATGCTCTATCTGCTTATCGCGCGCGTGGCTCAGACTTCTGTAGACATCTCATTATTTTTAAAAACTATAATAAACAAGTAACAAAAATCCATCATAATCATAGCGAATATAATACCTTAGTGTGATTAAATGCAAATAATAGAAGAGAAAAAATACAATCTTCGTGTTATTACATAGTTATTCAAATAACTCCAAAATATAAAAATTCAAAAAATCTGTCTACAAAGCAGATTTTACGTGTGAAATACATAGTGTTTTGAACTCCGCCAATGTTGCCGCACGTTTAATATGTCTAGGCATCGAATTGAAAAAACTTATTCCTTTGTACAACAAGGAGTTCTGTGATCTACTAAATAAAAAGTTAGGTGTTCTTGCATCAGACGCGTTCCTAGTGTTGTACCTATGCACATCACTTCCTCTTTCAATTCGATCACACAAATATCGAGGCAGCATTCCATTAATAATTTTAAAAAATAACACCATAGTCAAGTAATGAATTCTTTGCTTCACAGAGAGCCATTGTAATGCATTTAGCATGAAACTAGAAGAAGTGTATCTGTTACATTTTAAAATTAATCGCTTGATTCTATTTTGCAATCGCTGTAACCTCAATATTTGTGTTTGATTGGCAAGGAACGTGTTACTGCCAACACTGCTCTTGGTGGTGTAACTGTTGCTGAACAGTACTGTCATACGGTTGAAACGTCATCCGTGGACAATGACGTGACCCGACGGCGGGAGGAGAGCTGTCATTCTCAAAAAAGCGCTGAGTAAGGCATCGTGAACAGGAGGAGAAAAATTATCTTAAAATTCAATTTGTTACGGTAAAATTATAGTCAGTGCAGTTAAAACCTACTTATATATACACGTTGAGTTCAGTTATTATACACATAGGTAATCACTATTATCACAGTAAGGTACAGAGCTTAAAACTAAATTTCTAAAATATTATACCTAACCTAAATCTAAAATCACAGGTCAGCTAGTACGGACGAAATCCACGTTGACTTTAAAGCGATTGTGGTTCGAGACCGAAAATTGTAGGTATCATTAAAAATGTACACGGTTGATTCTAATAAAATTAATTTCAGCTTAAAGCTGTCTCACACCAATCACCGAGTTTGTGAACGGCTAAAAAGAATCGGCCAAGAGCCTCCTTTGTACTCGGAACGAAACTTTAAGAATTTTCGACACATTTTCAATGGAGTCGGACATGGATCCAATGGATAACCCCACGGATGATAAAACCCCAGAGAAAAATAAATCTTCCAGCTGCGTTTGCTGCGATCGTCCGGAGACAAGTGACGATTGCGTTCAATGCGATCAATGCGATGGATGGTGGCATATGTCATGTGCGGAAGTGACTGCATCGGTTGCTGATCGGCCGTGGACCTGCGCCCACTGTTTGCCGCTGAGTGTTTGCTCCCGAACAACGGTATCCAGCGCTAAGGCAGCACGTTTGTCGTTGAAAATGAAGCTGTTGGAAGAGCAACAAGCGATGGAGAAACGTCATCTCGTCGAGAAGTATGCAATCCTGGAAGCGGAGCAGAACGAAATGGATGAGATGGCTAGCAACCGAAGCAGGGTCAGCAGAAGGACGAGTCTAGAAAGGGTAAAGCAGTGGAAGCAGCAATGCACTGATCAGGGTGAAGGCGCATATGGTCTTCCGCCGGTGGGTAAATCGGCAGACTTTACAGCAGCCTCTCTGAATCAGAACTCACGCATCCCGAAGGACTCGGAGCGAAGCAATTCGTACCAGCACGCTACAGCTAACATCAATATGCCTACTTCGGAAAAACCGGCTACAGATACAACAGTGCAGCAAGGAAGACAACACCATGGGTTCAGTTTCTACAAACCACCGTTGAATTCAACAGTAAAACCATTCAACCTTCAGAGTCTTTCTAAGCGGGAACAGCAGCAATACACCGGCGCGTTCCCCAAATCAACTTTGGTACAACATGAGGTAGTCAACACAAGAGGTAATGTCGAACCCCAAGTGCCCCCCGTAGCACGTGAAGGTAAGCCACTTTGTGATCCAATTATTAATCCACCTGTACCATCAAAATTCGAACACTCCCTCCAACAAATTATCAAACAATTTGGAACGATGGCATCAACGGCCACGATTCCGTCGTTGGGAGCGAATGTGTTTCCAATCGAAACAAAACCCGTTCCATTGTCCGGAACGAATGTTGGCTTACCGCCACCGGCAAATCCAATTATTCATGGATTCGTTCCCCCACCCGCGGGTACGCCGATTTCTGGCCCGTCGCTAATAAACCCGGTGCTATCTATCGGAACAGTTCCCCCTCCGCTGGGACTACCGATTATTGATCAATTTACTCCCTCCCCCTCGCAGTTATCCGCGCGTCAAGTGATGCCCCGCGATCTACCTACGTTTTCGGGCAACCCAGCTGACTGGCCAATATTCATTAGCACCTTCATGAATAGCTCGTTAGCGTGTGGATATAATAGCGCCGAAAATCTCGCGCGTCTTCAACGTTGTCTGAAAGGACCCGCGTATGAATCTGTCAAAAGTAGATTGTTGCTTCCTGAATCAGTGCCGCATGTAATTGATACCCTTCGTTTGTTGTATGGACGACCTGAATTGTTAATCAGTGCTCTACTACAGAAAGTGCGCAGTGTTCCGGCGCCGAAAGCGGAAAGATTGGAGACAGTCATCGACTTCGGTATAGCTGTGCGTAGTCTCTGTGATCACCTGGAAGCCGCTGGACAACAAGACCACCTATCCAACCCCACGTTGCTGATGGAGTTAGTGGGGAAACTGCCTGCGCACACTAAGATGCAATGGGCGGATCATATACAGCAGCATGCGGTGGTCAACCTTAAAGTGTTCGGGGACTTCATGCTCAGGGTCGTCACTGCCGTTAGCAGAGTAACAATGTACGTTGGCGAGGACGGCGGCTATCAGCAGAAGCCTAGGCAGAAGGGAGCTGTGAATACACACACGAGCGAAGCGGAGTCATTTCAGGAGACAGTGCGCGAGAAGGAACGGGTGTGTGCGTGCTGCAAGAAACCAGGGCACCGAGTATCGGCGTGCTCTGCGTTTAAAGCGTATACCGTAGATAACCGGTGGAAGTTTGCGCAAAATAACGGGCTGTGTCGGAGCTGCCTTAATGCGCATGGAAGGAGAAGCTGTAGAAACGCAACACGGTGTGTGATCGAGGGATGTCAGTATCGTCATCATCCGCTCCTGCATTCTGATCGAGTTAATTCCATTAGTCGTCCTACCCAAGGATCGTCTACAGTACAGAATCACATGCATCGGCAAAGCAAGCAGGCTCTTCTATTCCGTATTATACCAGTCGCCATCTCAGGGCCGCGAGCTACCATCGAAACTTTCGCTTTTCTGGATGATGGCTCGGATCTATCGCTGATCGAGAACGACCTAGTAGAGCAACTGGGAATCGACGGTAGGACAACACCTTTGTGCCTGAAGTGGACAGGGAACGTCACCCGTGTCGAATCGGATTCGAAACAAGTTCGAATTACGATCAGAGGAGCTAGCAGCGCAAAACAATTCACTATTGATGATATCCGTACTGTAAAGGAGCTTACTTTGCCGGAACAGAGTTTAGATTGCGGTGAACTGGCGCAACGTTATCGTTACCTCCAAGGTTTACCGATTGTCAGTTACGCAAATGCTGTTCCCCGTCTGTTGATAGGCGTTAACAACGTGAACCTCACTGTCCCGCTGCAAGTGAAGGAAGGCAAGAAGAGCGATCCAGTTGCAGTGAAAACCAGACTAGGATGGTGCATCTTCGGCGGTAGTGGTAAGGAGGGAACGCATTCACTGAATTACCATGCCTGTAAGTGCGCCAGCGACCAGGACTTACATATTGCGGTGAAGGAATATTTTTCAATGGAAGATGCAGGAATGAAGCCGTCGATAGTTCTGGAATCCGACGAGGACAAGCGGGCTAGGAGCATCATGGAGCAGTCGACGAGACGAGTAGGTGACCAGTTCGAAACAGGTCTACTGTGGCGCTACGACGACATCGAACTTCCGGATAGCTACAATATGGCATTCAAGAGGTTTGAGTGTCTGGAGCGCAAGATGATGAGAGATCCAGAGCTGGCTGCAAATCTGAAGAACCAGATAGCGGAGTACCAGCAGAAAGGATATGCGCATTGTGCTACGAAAGCAGAATTAGAACGAGCAGACCCAAAACGCGCGTGGTACCTGCCGCTAGGAGCAGTGACAAATCCCCGGAAACCAGGTAAAGTTCGACTGGTATGGGACGCAGCAGCAAAGGTGGATGGAATATCTCTGAACTCTATGCTGCTTAAAGGACCGGATCAACTTACATCGCTTCCAGCAGTTCTGTCGCGGTTCCGGCAATATAAAGTAGGAGTGTCTGCAGATATACGAGAAATGTTCCACCAGCTGTTGATCCGCGAGCCGGACCGTCATTCTCAACGTTTCTTATTCCGGAATGACCCAACAAAACCGGTAGAAACCTACATTATGGATGTGGCAACATTTGGATCCACGTGTTCACCGGCGTCAGCGCAGTACGTTAAAAATAAAAACGCGGAAGAATTCTCAGACCGTTTCCCACGAGCAGTAGAGGGAATTCTGAAAAGCCACTATGTGGATGATTATCTCGATAGCTTCGAGAATGACGAAGAAGCCGAGCGAGTGTCGCGGGAAATTGCAACTATTCACCAGAAAGGAGGATTTCATCTTAGGACCTGGGTATCGAACAGTGCTGGAGTTCTTCGTGGACTGAAAGAGGCGTCCGCTAACCCTAGCAAAAGCCTATGCTTGAACGCAGCGGACAGAGGCGATCGCGTGTTGGGCATGCTCTGGCAGACTTCAGAGGATGAGTTGCTGTTCTCGATGGAAATTAAAGAGGAGATACAACTGGTGATAGATAACGGTAAGCGGCCAACCAAACGCCAGATGCTAAAATGCCTAATGGGCGTATTCGATCCACTGGGATTGCTGAGTGTGTCTCTCGTTCATGGAAAGATTCTCCTTCAGGATGTATGGCGAGCAGGATTGCAGTGGAATGAACAGGTAACTGAAGAAATATTCGATCGTTGGGTCAGGTGGACCGGTCTGTTCCCTAAAATCAGAGGCCTGCGGATCCCACGGTGCTACTTCAAGGAAGCGAATGTGCAGGTGTATGATCATCTTCAATTGCACGTTTTCGTCGATGCAAGTGAAGT